>NC_080543.1:84293111-84593111 GCF_028640845.1 Ahaetulla prasina | reverse complement strand
ATTACCTCTCGAATGGACAATGGAATGTCAGGCAGCATTTGAAAAATTGAAACGACTCTTTGCCGCCGAACCTATTTTAAAACACCCTGACATGGATGTTCCTTTTGTAATACAAGCTGATGCCAGTGATGTAGCAGTCGGAGCCGTTTTGCTCCAAAACAATGCTGATGGTAAACTACAACCCTGTGCTTTCACTTCTCGAAAATTGACTGAAACTGAAAGACGATGGGCTATTTGGGAAAAGGAAGCATTTGCAGTTCATTGGGCTCTACGGACGTGGAGACAATTCTTAGAGGGTTCAAATCATCCTTTTGAAGTTTGGACTGATCACAAAAATCTAGAAGCCCTAAAGACTCCTAGAAAACTTTCACCTAAACAAGCCCGCTGGGCTCAATATTTTAACCGCTTTAATTTCACTTTACATTACATTCCTGGAGGGAAAAACTTCTTAGCGGATGCTCTCTCACGTTTGCCCCAATACAATTGCACTCGCTCCGAGGTGGTTCGACCAATACTTCCCGTGCAACAGTTGGCAGCCCCAGCAATAACTAGAAGCCACTCCAAAGCTGAACCCTCACTCCCAGATGAACTGACCAAGTCGTTTAAAGAAGCTTTAAACACCGATGACTGGTACTTAGCGCATTCCCATGAATGCACACTCCGTGATGGACTAGCTTGGATTGGAACAAAACTGTATGTTCCTCTATCACTCAGAGAAACCATCCTACAACGATGCCATGATGCCAAAATGGCAGGACATTTTGGATTTGTGAAAACTTTGCATCTTCTTAAAAGACAATTTTGGTGGCCAAGTCTTAAAAAAGACATTCAAGCATATGTAGCAAGTTGCCCTATTTGCGCATCATCCAAAAGGCCTCCGGGAAAACCTCCTGGACTACTTCAAACGGTAGCCAGGCCAGGAACCCCATGGAAAGAAATATCCATGGATTTCATAGTGGAATTACCTGAAAGTTCAGGCAATACTGTTATATGGGTTGTGACTGACCTTTTCTCCAAACAAGTCCATTTTATTCCATGTTCAAAAATACCCTCCTCAAAGACTCTAGCAAAGTTGTTTGTACAACATATTTATAGACTCCACGGAGTTCCTGATCGCATCATTTCAGATCGAGGAGTTCAATTCACTTCTCAATTTTGGAAAGAATTTTTACGACTCATTGGCTCCGCCCAAGGATTAAGCTCCTCCCATCATCCCCAAACTAATGGAAGCTGTGAACGTTCGAACTCTGTACTAGAACAATATCTACGATGTTATGTTAACTACCAGCAAGACAATTGGGCAGACCTCTTACCTTTTGCTGAAGTTGCCTACAACAACTCAATTCATAGTAGCACGGGATTTACTCCCTTTAAAATAGCTTCAGGTCAAGATTTTGTTCCTATCTCGGAACTCCCAAAGGAAGAAACTACTGTTTCCTCTTTGTCAGAATGGATAGATCAAATACAAAGCACATGGAAAATGACTCGCAAGGCGATCGACGACGCTCACCGTGTGCATAAAAAACAAGCAGATAAAAAAAGGTCCCCTGAGAACAAATATCAAGTGGGCGATAAGGTTTATCTTTCCACCAAATATCTTCAAACCACTCAGAAATCTAAGAAACTTGGACCCAAATATGTGGGACCTTTCCCCATAGTAAAAATCATCAACCCCGTGACAGTACAACTAGATTTACCAAAAACACTTAGGAGAATTCACCCCGTTTTCCATGTGAGCTTGCTGAAACCTGAACACACATCTACTTTCCGTCCTAACCATACACCCCCTCCTATACCAATTCTCATAGAGGGCGAACAACACTTTGAAATAAAAGAAATTTTGGATTCAAGAAAACATAGAAATAAAATTCAATATCTTATTGCTTGGAAACACTTCCCATTATCCCAAGCTGAATGGGTGAACAAAGAAGATGTTCGTGCTTCGGAAAAGATAGCACAATTCTATAAAAAATATCCTGACAAACCCTAACTTCTCTTTTTTCTTTCTAGGACTGACGTCCTTGTTGCAGGAGGGCCGAATGTCAGCCTCCACTCCAATCTTCGTATACTTTTGAATGATTATATCAGTAGATAGAATGTGAAATGTTTATTTCTGTATTATAAAACTATTAAGGAAATGAGATGTATCATACCACCGTACGGGGTAAGGGAAAGGAGCCTATTAAGAGTGTCGGCTGACATAACAGTGTGGGAGGGGGGATTAACGACTGAGTGTTATCAGTGCGGGTTTTTTCTAACAGACACTGCATTCCTAAGATGACTGACAACTAGAGACCTGTGGAAGAAGATTACCACAAGGGGCCGAGAAGGAGCTGGCATTGGACCAGACCAGCCTGACCTCCTGGAGGAGGAGGGACAATTGGGGGGATATGATATGTTAGCCATATTTTGTCTCAGATCCAACTTTACTAGCTGCTATCAAGACTGTAAATAGTAAAAGTACTTTTCTTTATTCCAAATGAAGTCAAGGTGAATTCTTTCCTAATTATAGTCGGAGGTAGCCTGACAGCAATCATATATGAAAAGTCTTTATGGTTAAAAATATCTGCTCAAAAGGTCATTAAAAAATACTTAAACTATTGTCAGAAATGAGACTTCTTCTTGATATACGGTGTTACAGAAGCAGCAGAATTAAATAATGACAGACCAATGGTATGCAATGTGTTTCTAAGGTTATCTGCACCAACCATAGCAGATCTTGTATTTAATCATTGTTCAGAAATGTAATATTCAATTACAGTATATGACAGTATATGTCGTAAAGAGGGTTAAATATTCCATAAGCAGAGCTATAAATTTGGGGAGTTAAAATGCAAATCTGGAAGCAGCTCCCTGCATTTTCAAGACAGAAATGAAATAAATTAATACATTTTTATTAGGAATAAAAAAAACAAGCTGGCAATTATGAACTCATATTAAAAAATACAGCTAGTGACCAGAATCAGGATTTTGATGACTAAATATGCTCTGTAATGAGTTTACAGTATATGAAAATGGAGGTTTCTGGAGCAGGGGATGTAAACAATAGCAGGCCATCAACCAACATTAGCCAACAGGGAAACTCTGTAGGTGAGAGTTACAGCTCCAGACCTGAATGCAAAATATGTAAATCAGTTGGATTTTCAGTGATTGTGATTGTATGATGATGAAATCTGTATATAGTACAACATAGATGTTTGATGTCGTTTAAAAGGCATTTTTCTGAGGAAAACAGTGTTAAATGTTTTTGTAAAACAGACATTTAAATTATGAGAAAGCTGCCTGTTATTGGCTATATAAAGCTATAGGGGGAAAAATCAACACCTAATGAAGATTAGTGTACTCAGACTTACACCTGCTAATGGGCATTTTACAGAATAATTGTATGCTAAGCAATTTATCTTATTTTCCTACATGTCTTGTTCAGTATCTCATTTGTGTTAGGGAAGAGGTGGGATTCAGCCAGTTCCAGTGGTGGATTGCTCCCGGTTCACCCCGGTTCAGGCGAACCAGTAGTGTGGGTGGTGG
Source organism: Ahaetulla prasina (assembly GCF_028640845.1). Taxonomy (NCBI): domain Eukaryota; kingdom Metazoa; phylum Chordata; class Lepidosauria; order Squamata; family Colubridae; genus Ahaetulla; species Ahaetulla prasina. The sequence continues at coordinate 84,589,583 of NC_080543.1, read as the reverse complement.
GAGGCCCTGCCCACCCACCCAGACATCATCAAAAATACTCTGCGCATGCACACTACTGAGAGCAAACCAGTAGCCCCAGGATTTGAATCCCACTACTGGCCAGTTCACAGTAGTTCAGGCAAACCGGTTGTTAACTTTTTGCACAGTTCGGAGAACTGGCTAATCCCACCACTGGCTGGCCCCACCCCACCCCGCCCCATGCCTCCCCTCCCAGGAATCCCAGCCATTCCTTACCTTGCTTTGCCCACCTTAGCTGGTGCCTTGAGTCACACCCATGGCAGAGCTGCCATATACTCTATAGCTCCCTCACTTGCTTGCTTCGACCACACGGTCCCTGTGGCCCAGCCTGCTTGGTGCCTTCGCCGCAGCCTCCCACATGGCCTAGCTCCCTGCCTGGTGAGCCTTCCTTTGCCAATCTCCGCTCCTCACCCAGCTGCTTCTCATGCAGCCCAGCTCCCTGCCTATCTGGTGAACCTTCCTTTGCCAATCGCTGCGGCCCCTCCACGCGGCCCAGGCACTCACCAGGAAGGTGAGCCTTTGCACAGCAAAGCATTCTGCCTTCGTCGTGGTACATTCAAGGCAACCCTCACCTCATGCCCCTTCAGGCTTGGAGCTGTAAACTGTGTCCTGGAAGCACTGCGGTGGAGACAGGCAGCCGAGGCTGATTCTCTGGCACCTCATGTCTTGCTGGGTCTCACTGCCTGACAGCCAGTGTTTTTTAAAAGATTTTTGCAGGAGGAAACAGCGGGTGGCTCCTTCCAGTCTTTGTTGGTGCAACTGGCCATGACTTGGTCACTCAGGGAGTGACCTGCTCTCCGTCCCAAGATACTGGTCGACTGCTGCTGCTGCCTCCTCCTCATTGCCTGTGGGTAGCATAGACTCTCAGCAGATGGACTTCAGGGTGCACAGTCTACCTCTCAAGCTCCTGATGCCTGAACCAAGTGAGTTGGAAGAGTGATTCGCCATTGTGCTGGTGACTGCGAACCAAGTGGCCTTTTTTGCTTTTCCGCCCCCTCCCCCTCCCAATCTAGTGTGGCGCAGACAGCCCAATGGAGGCAGAAAACAAGGCTCCCATCAGCCCTTCCCTTTTTTTCCCCCAGCCTCCTTTTGCCTGGTAGGCTCGGCAGGCAGTCACAATCTTTAGATGGGTTTTTGTTAGTCCAGGGGGGGAATGGGCTTGGAATGGTATGTAGGAAATCACCCTGTCTCTGCAGCATCCATTGTTGGCCAACAGGCAGGCAATGAGGAGGAGGAGGCAGCAGCCAGCCAGTGTCTCGGGGCGGAGAGCAGGTGAGCAACCAAGTCATGGCCAGCTGTACCAACGAAGACCGGAAGTAGCTGCCTGCAATTTCCTGCTGCAAAAATCTTTTTTAAAAACCCTGACTGTTGGGCAGTGAGACCTAGCAAGACATGAGGCACTGGAGAATCCACCCTGGCTGTCTCTCCACTGCAGTACTTTCTGGAATCACCACTGCCACTTTGGCCCACCTGTGCCACCCCACCTTGTTGTGATGTCAAGTTGGCCACACCCACTCAGTCACATGACCCACCCACCAATGCCCTCCCAGCCAGTTATTAGGAAGAACCGGTTGTTAAATTACTTGAATCCCACCACTGTCTTAGGGATACACTCAGTAAGACACATTAAAGAAATGATATTGCTTTTTCTACATTGTGAAACTGCCTTGTACCTCTAAACCTGACCCATGCATTATTAGTGGAATGAAGCCAGAGAAAACTATTATCCAAAATATGGGAAGAAAGTAATTCAGAATAAGGGCTTATCCTTTGTCAATGGCCTCCATTCCCTTGAAATGGCTTTGTGTACTGATCTTAGAATCCTTATTGTGAGTTCATGAATGAATTACTTTGATTTATTTTGGCAGCCTTTGGGGCACTATAATTATGTGGAAGGAAGAACAACCAGTCATTTGTGCAGAGTAAGAAAGTCATTAGGAGGCATCTTTTAGTTGGTTGAGTTTGGTTTAGAAAACAATAAATGAGAACTTTGTGTCTGTTAAAAGTTTAAAAGGAAACAAAGTATTCTTTGCATTGGTTTAATAAATGATTATAATAAATTTAAATTTATAAAATAGAAAAATAGTACAAATATATTAGAAAAAATACCACAGACCTGATCACTTAGGCCATCCCCAATCTGGTGCCCACAAGAAGTATTAAAATATTACTCTCATTTTAATAATATAATAATAATAATAATAATAATATTTTAATTTTTATACCGCCCTTCTCCCGAAGGACTCAGGGCGGTTAACAACCAGATAAAATAACAATAACATACAATACAATAAAACCAAAATTAAAAAACTTATTCAATTTAGGCAATAATTTAAAATACAATACATAAAATAAAACCCAATTTAAGATCCCATTTAAAATCCTATTAAAACCCATTTTTATGCCAGTCCTGCGCGAAAAAATAAATATGTTCAGCTCGCGGCGAAAGGTCCGGAGGTCAGGGAGTTGACGAAGTCCTGGAGGAAGCTCATTCCAGAGGGTAGGTGCTCCCACAGAGAAGGTTCTCCCCCTGGGGGTCGCCAGCCGACATTGTTTGGCTGACGGCATCCTGAGGAGACCCTCTCTATGGGAGCGCACCGGTCGATGGGAGGCAACTGGTAGCAGAAGGCGGTCCCATAAATATCCCGGTCCTAAGCCATGGAGCGCTTTAAATGTGGTAATCAACACCTTGAAGTGCACCCGGAAGACCACAGGAAGCTAGTGCAGCCTGCGCAGGATAGGTGTTATATGGGAGCCCCGCGGGGCTCCCTCTATCACCCGCGCAGCTGCATTCTGGACCAACTAGAGCCTCCGGGTGCTCTTCAAGGGAAGCCCCATGTAGAGAGCATTGCAGTAGTCCAGGCGAGAAGTGACAAGGGCATGAGTGACTGTGCATAGGGAATCCCCGTCTAGAAAGGGGCGCAACTGGCGGACCAGGCGGACCTGGTAAAAAGCCCTCCTGGAGACGGTTGGCAGATGTTCGTCAAAAGACAACCGTCCATCCAGGAGAACGCCTAGATTGCGCACCCTCTCCATTGGGGCCAATGATTCGCCCCCAACAGTCAGCAGCGGTTGCAGCTGACTGTACCGGGATGCCGGCATCCACAGCCACTCAGTCTTGGAGGGGTTGAGCTTGAGCCTGTTTCTCCCCATCCAGACCTGCACGGCTTCCAGACACCGAGACAACACTTCGACAGCTTCATTGGGGTGGTCCGGGGTGGAAATGTACAGCTGAGTATCATCAGCGTACAGTTGGTATCTCACCCCAAAACCACTGATGACCTCACCCAGCGGCTTCATGTAGATGTTGAACAGGAGAGGCAAGAGAACCGACCCCCTAATCTGAATAATTGATGCCATTTTTGTGACTTTGTTCCCCAATATATACTGCTTTGAAGAGACTGAGTTACTGTGTTTGAGATAGACTCTTTGAAGAACCAGTTTCTACTCAAGTCTTTCACCCAACTAGAATTGTTATCAGAGGTTTTCAATGGCCAGTGGGAGAAGTGTGCATTTGGTATGTCTAATGTCCATGACACAACTAGCATAACTTCTGTGTTATTCCAAAATAAACAACAGATACAACTTTTTGTATAAAGTTCTTGAACTAGATGACACAATTGAGTATAAAACCTGAAAAAGTCATTGTAAGGGTTTATTACATTTTCCAAATGACAATTTTGCCAATCAAGGTTAGGCAAAGTACAGTAGCTCAGAAGTCCTCCATTGTTATCTTTTCTATCCCACACACTCTTGACAATATATAGATTTTATCCTCTTCCTCTGTGAATATTTTTATCTTCATAGCTTCTTACCATCTGTGCACCTGATATAAAACATCATGAAAAACCTGCCAGATGAAGCTGTTTTTCATCTCTCTGTATAGCCAACTGCCATTGATGTTGCAAAAGTCTGGCTTAAAAAAGGAAAATATTCATAAAATGATTGGCTTATATTTTCTTTGTTGGAGAAAATAATATTTTTAATATGGTGACAGCTGTCTAATGTTGGCAGGCATTCAAGCTGACAGTTTATCTTAAAGTTTATTTGCTTTTTGGCAGTTATAGCATAATAAACAGATCTCTTTCATATGTATGTAAGCCTACACATATATTTACTGATGGGATTTTAAAATAAAATTTTTAGGTGAAGGGTTTTCTGAAAAAAAAACCCTTAAATACCCATTGTTCCCTTGCTTTTTATAAAGGGCAAAAATTAAAAGTAGAAGTAGTTTTTACACAATATTGCTTAAATGCTTCTGTGGCTTAGAACTCAGTACAATAACCATACATTAACAGACATTGCTTTGCCTAGGTAAAAGGTAAGCATAATGTATGTATTACTTCACAAAGTAATTGGATTTATTTACAGTATTTGTGGGCCACCTTTGAGAGTCAAGGCCTCCTGGGGCATTTTTAACACATATATATTCACACACAAAAACTCCCTCCCCTACTCAGGGCTATGAAAACCAACTGCTTTAAGTCAAGGATCCTTGAAGGAAAAGAGAGGAAGGGAGGTGGACATAACTTGTCCTTGGTCTATCTACACCTATTTATCTGTGAGAAGGCTCCAGAAAGTTTTGGATCTGTTTGTTTATGAATAACATTTATTACTTTTTTTTACAGTTGTTTGCAGTGGGTGCAGTGGCGCAGTGGTTAAAGATGCTGAGCTTGTCAGCTGAAAAGCTAACAGGTTTGACACCCAAGTGCCATGTGATGGGGTGAGCTCCTGTTACTTGCGCCAGCTCCTGCCCACCTAGCAGTTTGAAAGTATGCAAATGCAAGTAGATAAATAGCTACCACTCCGGTGGGAAGATAACAGCACTTCATGTTGTCTTCAGATAACACTGGCTTGACTGAAACCCGGAAGCATTGTGGCAAGACAGACGGGGAAGAGCAAGTTCCGCTGAGCTTTGCGAATTCCCTGGGCTGACAAACCGCTCTTTGAGGGGTCTTCGAACCAGAACTGTCCTGTAGGGACAGTAAAGAAGGAGAGGCACCTCAGATGACCAAGAGGACCCGGCAAGTTCCTCAGAGGTCAGAGGAAAGCTCTCTGACTCAACAGCAGGAGTAGTGGCTACAGCAGCCACTATTAAGCTGGGGCAACCGGACAAGATTTTGAGCAGGAGCAGTCATTTGGACAAAATGTTGAAGTTGAGTGAGTAAATACCAACTCACAAGAACTCACAAGAAAATAGGTTATTTGACATTTGTAAAAAAAATTTGGCGGTAGAATAGTGGCTAAACGAAGAAGTAAACACAACAAATTAAGAGAAACGGAAGCATTTACCCAAAGACCCGAGAGAAATTGGGATTTTTAAATTGAAGTGGAGACCCCTCAAAAAAAAAAAAAAAGAAACAAATAAGGAACCTTTTAAATAAAATTGGAAAATCTGGAGACTTTTAAAATCTGTTGCTGGAACACAAGAAGAGGAGAAAAAAAAGGCGGGGGATTTAGAAATACAATGTGGGAAACCTCTCTGATTTTCATCTTCCCCTGTGAGCTGGACTTAATTAAATTGGGACAGTGACTTTAAATGGAACTAATTGGAACAGTTAAAAAGCTAAAGCAAAACAAAGTGTGACTTTGAACAAAAGAAACAAAATGGATACCTTCACTAATTGTTGATTAGACTGTGGATTGGGAAAAGATACTCTCAGGCGGAAGGGAAAATTACATTGACTAGCATTTGTTGTGGAAAATTCCTCTACTGGAGAGATAAGGCTGGTGACACCAAAAGTTCCCTTTCATTATATCCAATTAATATAGTTATTACATAATTATGCTTATATATATGCTTATATATCGCATAGTTATTTCACGCTTATGCTTATATATACTGTTGTGACAAATAAAATAAATAAATAAATAAATAAAAGGGAGGATTTTGCCTGTACGCTGTTTGATTTTGATAACAAACAAGAAATAAAACTCTGAAAATACAGAATGGCACAGGGAATAATCAAAATGATGAAAAAGATGCATATGACTCTAAAACAAGAAATAAAAGAAATAATTACAAGACCATATGGAAAACAAGAACCAGAGGAATTAGGAGCAGCACCGGAACTTACAGTAAATAAAGAAATCATGAAGCAAGAGAGAGTGTTGGAAGACAAAAGAAAAAATGATGATGAACCTTTAAATGATTGTGAAATTTTAAATGAGTCGAAGGAGAGAGATGATAGGATTTATAAAGAAGGGGAAAATAAAAAGGGAAATAGCACAAAGAAATTAGAAGATTACATTGGGTTTAGTAATAAGAAAAAAATTTTTTTTAAAGGGGAATGAGATTAAATGGAAAAATATTGCAAATAAGATGGGTTAAAAAAAACAAGGAAGAAAGGAAGAGACGAGAGAAAGAACGGAAGAAAAGAAAACAAAGTCAAAAGATTACTTAGGGATTAATAGAGAAAAGATAAAAATGGGGGCAGGGAAGAAAAGGAGAGTGGATGGAAATACAGGACAAGCAAAGAGAGTAAAGAATTTTAAGAGGAAGAAAGAAAGAAGAGGAGAAAAAAGAGGAAAATAAAGAATTGAAATAAATTACTGGTTGAAATATTAATGAGATTTGGAACATATATATAATGAGAGTGGATTCTAATATGAGAAACATTTGAAGGTTATAATGGATTTCTAGTTTTAATGATATTGTAAAAGCTATTATGTAAAATTTTTAAACTGAGTCTTTGCTTGGTTTTTTTTTTTTGTTTTTCTTTCTTTGGATTATGACTAACAATCTGTAAATTGTCATTGAAATGTAAAGATATGATTGATGTTGATGTTAGGTAGCAGATATAAAAGAATATATATTAAAGGGGAATAAAAAGGTTTTATATAAATGGGAGTAGAAAAAAGGGGAAAAAATAAGGATAATTCGATAAAAGATTAAAATTGGGGGTGAAGGGTAAGATTAGATTTTTAAGAGGATTGCAAATAGGGAAAGAAAAATGAGAGAAAATATATTGATGAAAGCATGGAAGAAGTGTTGGAAAAGAACCAAATTGGATGTGAACATATAGCTGTCCGATATTTTGTTCAGAAAAGATGTTTTGTATGTTGTTGTCTGTGTCTAAAAAATAAAAAAAATTTACAAAAAAAAAAAGATAACACTGGCTCAATGACCTTGAGACGGACATGAGCACTGCCCCCTAGAGTCGAAAATGACTGGACAGGGGAAACCATTACCTTTATCTTTATGGTTTTTTGGTAAAGTTAAAACAAAAACCTGGAAAATGACAAATAAGCAATTTCTATCTTGTCAAGAAAGCCATATGAATGTATTTGTTTAGTCTCTTAAGAAATGTACTCATTGGGCATCTTTACCTTTCATATTGTTTGATAGCTAACAATAACTATTGGCAGAATGGTTATCCTGAAAGACGGTCATTTATTTATTCAAATTTTAGTCTGCCTGACTCCTTAGTGACTCTAGGTGACTTGCAATTAAAAGAAACAGAAAAAGGGAAAAAATAAAATAAAATGGGTGACCTTAGACCAGTCATTCTCTTTCAATTCAAAGAAGCCAGTGATCAATCACTTCCAAAATCTTGCCAAAGAAACTTTAGGAACTTGTCCAGGCAGTTTCTGAGAATTGGACACAATTAAATGGAAATTAAAAAAAATACTAGCTGTTTATAACTGCTGAGGAAAACAAGTGATACAAGCAGCAAAAGAGATTTGACGCTGGCACAATTCTGTAAACATATATCCGCAAACCCTGTTCTCTGATACATTAAACCAGTGCTTCTCAATTATTTTCTGTCATGCCCCCCTAGGAAGAAGAAAACATTTTTTGCGCCCCCCGCACGACTGTAAATAGTATCATTATTTAAAAAAAGAGGTCAAACGCGCCCCCCTTTACAGAGCCTCGCGCCCCCCCTGGGGGGCGCGCCCCACTATTTGAGAAGCACTGCATTAAACTAACTCACAAAGAGAATGAGCTGGGTTTGCAGGTATGCTAAACAACAGCAAACCAAGATGGACAATAATGAACCTTGATAGAATCTCTAGCAAGACTGGAGCGAAGTGATAAAAGAAGACCAGGTTTAGAGTCTTTGCACTGTAGGAAGTGACACAGGGCTGACTTCCCTCAGAATCCCTGAAGCCTTATCTGACTGTTCCCAGTCAGTCAGTCAGTCAATCAGTCAGTCAATCTGTTGAGATTCTTGCAATATAGGTTACTAATAATAAAGCTTTTGCTGAGACTATTCATGTGTGATTCTGATTTCATGTGCATTACAAATAACACAATAAGTCCAATAAAGATCTAATGCCTTAAGGTCCATATGCTGTTAGGACACATATAGAAGAAATTCAGCTTATATAATTACATTATGATGTTCTTTTTATCATTTGTCCCTCACTATGGACAGCCACGATTACTAGCTTATAGGATGCCAAGGCAGGGGAACATATGTTAAACTTAATTGGTACTCAGATACTAGTGTCTATTAATTACCAAAACTGGGCTAGCTAAGCCAGTGTTCCTTTGACTCATCTTCATGCAAATAGACAATAGAAAACTTGTATTAGCTGACTGACTGATTTGCATTTCAGAGCTAGAATGGATTATTCAGAAACAATTGAGATACATAACAATTAACCACATTAAAACCTCTGTCACATCTCCAATGTATCAAGCTTGTTGCAGGATGCTGATTACAGTGAATAAAGTAGTGTATCCATTTCTGTTACGTTTCCACTTCCTAGAAGGAGAAACAAACAGCATAATTTCTAATTATTTGTGACAGTAGCATAAAACCAAGCCATTAAGAAATCTCTATTTAATAAATAACAAAGTTATCCACTTATTATTTGCCTTTTTAAATTTCTAGGCAGGCTTGAAAACACCATCAATATAATAATAATAATGTGTTTTGAGACTAAAACTATAAATATCAATTTTTATTGTGGCAATTAAAGAAAGCACCCTGTCACAATTTCAGCTAAACCATCTATGTTATTTTTCAGCAGGGTATTGAGTGACAATTTAATCTCTCTTTACTAAATATACTTCCTTTTAAATTGCTAGAAGATAATCTGATGCCATCTTGTGGTTCACATTGTCAACATCTAATCACTAACTGCTCTTGCTATTTGTTTTATAGTACTACATTTTAGAATTTCATATTTTAATCCACAAAAGAACTGAAAGACTGGATGGGATCTAGCTCAATTCTCAACTCAGTCTAAATATCTATAAATAATGGCAAAGAATATAATGATGAAACAGTTAAAGCAAACCTCTTTAACACATTCTTTGGCTCAGTCTTCATTAACAATAATGGCTCATACCCGACATTCCCCAGTCATACCAACAATGAATACAATGACCTAACACAAATAGATTTCACAGAAGATAATGTTGAAAAAGCCCTTCGCAAACTGAAACCATTCCTATCTATTGGACCTGATGGACTATGTGCATACTTCTTAAAAAAACTTTCCACTAATATAGCAGAATCCCTAAGCATAATCTTTGAAAAAGCTTTCACGACCAGTTCCCTTCCCAAACTTTGGTCACTAGCCATGGTCATCCCTGTCTTCAAAAAAGGAGACCCCAGTCTAGTTGAAAATTACAGACCAATCTCTCTATGCTGCATCACCTGCAAAGTAATGGAATCTATCATCAACAAATCCATTACCCTCCACCTAGAAATAAACAACCTACTCTCTAATAAACAATTTGGTTTCAGAAAAAAATTATCATGTAATTTACAACTTCTTCACTGCAAAAACATATGGACTACAAATCTTGATCAAGGCAAAACAATAGATGCAATTTACATAGACTTCTGTAAAGCTTTTGACTCAGTGGTACATGATAAACTTCTCCTAAAACTAAAATCCTATGGCATCTCAGGACCCTTCCACAATTGGATAACAGCTTTCCTGTCATACAGACAACAAGTGGTCAAAATTGGCAATGCCCTATCAAATCCTGTTCCTGTCAATAGCGACGTTCCCCAAGGCAAAGTTCTTGGACCAACACTCTTCATATTATACATTAATGATCTCTGTGACCATATTATAAGTAATTGTGTTCTCTTTGCTTACGATATCTAACTATTTAACACTGCCAACAATACAGCTACCCTTCAAAAAGACCTTGACTTTGTGTCAGAATGGTCAAAAACTTGGAAACTCCAAATCTCAACCAGCAAATGTTCTGTCTTACACATTGGAAAAAAGAATCTGAACACTAAATACAAACTCGATGGACATAACCTTACAGATGACCCCCACCCTGTTAAAGACCTTGGAGTTTCCATATCAAATGATCTAAGTGCCAAAACCCACTGCAACTACCTCACAAAAAAGGCTTTAAGAGTTGTAAACCTAATCTTGCGTAGCTTCTTCTCCAGAAACACTACACTACTAATCAGAGCATATAAAACATTTGCTAGACCAATTCTTGAATACAGCTCACCTGTCTGGATCCCATACCACATTTCAGACATCAACACAATTGAACGTGTCCAAAAATATTTTACAAGAAGAGTTTTCCCTCCTCTGATTAGAACAAAATACCTTATGCCACCAGACTTGAAATCCTGAGTTTAGAAAACTTAGAACTCCACCGCCTTCGATATGACCTGAGTTTCACTCATAGAATCATCTATTACAATGTCCTTCCTGTTGAAGACTACTTCAGCATCAATTGCAACAATACACGAGCACACAATATATTTAAGCTTAATGTTAACTGCTCTAATCTTGATTGCAAAAAATATGACTTCAGTAACAGAGTTGTTAATACTTGGAATACACTACCAGACTCTTTGGTCTCTTCCCAAAATCCCCAAAGCTTTAACCAAAAACTGTCTACTATTGACCTCACCCCATTCCTAAGAGGTCTGTAAGGGGAATGCATAATAGCACAAGCGTGCCTACCGTTCCTATCCTAATGTTTCCTTTCATTGTATCCAATTAATATAGTTATTACATACTTATGCTTATATATATATATACTTATTTTATTATTTATTTTATTATTATTTAAATTTTTATACCGCCCTTCTCCCGAAGGACTCAGGGCGATTTACAGGCAGATAAAATAAACAGTACTATTACAAAATAAATACTATTAAAATACCACTAAAAAACTTATTCAATTTGGCCGCAATTAAAATTTAGCAAATAATAAAACCCATTAAAAACCCATTAAAAACCCATTTAAAACCCCTTAAAAACCCACGAATTTAAAAACTAATCCAGTCCTGCGCAGATGAATAAATGTGTTTTAAGCTCGCGACGGAAGGTTCGGAGGTCCGGAAGTTGACGAAGTCCTGGGGGGAGTTCGTTCCAGAGGTGGGAGCCCCACAGAGAAGGCCCTTCCCTGGGTGTCGCCAGACGACACTGTCTCGCTGACGGCACCCTGAGGAGTCCCTCTCTGTGAGAGCGCACGGGTCGGTGAGAGGTATCCGGTAGCAGTAGGCGGTCCCGTAAGTAACCCAGCCCTATGCCATGGAGCGCTTTGAAGATGTTCACCAAAACCTTGAAGCGCACCCGGAAGGCCACAGGCAGCCAGTGCAGTCTGCGCAGGATAGGTGTCACACGGGAGCCACGAGGGGCTCCCTCTATCACCGCGCAGCTGCATTCTGACTAACTGAAGCCTCCGGATGCCCTTCAAGGGAGCCCCATGTAGAGAGCATTGCAGTAATCCAGGCGAGACGTCACGAGGCGTGAGTGACCGTGCACAGGGCATCCCGGTCTAGAAAGGCGCAACTGGCGCACCAGGCGAACCTGGTAAAAGCTCTCCTGGAGACGGCCGTCAAGTGATCTTCAAAGACAGCCGTTCATCCAGGAGGCGCCCAGGTTGCCCCCCCGTTCCGGCGGGGCCAATGACTCGCCCCCGACAGTCAGCCGAGGACTCAGCTGACTGTACCGAGATGCCGGCATCCACAGCCACTCTGTCTTGGAGGGATTGAGCCTGAGCCTGTTTCTCCCCATCCAGACCCGTACGGCTTCCAAGCACCGGGACAACACTTCGATAGCTTCGTTGGGGTGGCCCGGTGTGGAAAAGTACAGCTGGGTGTCATCAGCGTACAGCTGGTACCTCACACCGAAGCCACTGATGATCTCACCCAGCGGCTTCATATAGATGTTGAACAGAAGGGGCGAGAGGATCGACCCCTGCGGCACCCCACAAGTGACGTGTCTCGGAGCCGACCTCTGCCCCCCTGTCAACACCGTCTGCGACCGATCGGAGAGATAGGAGGAGAACCACCGATAAACGGTGCCTCCCACTCCCAATCCCTCCAACCGGCGCAGCAGGATACCATGGTCGATGGTATCAAAAGCCGCTGAGAGGTCTAATAGGACCAGGGCAGAGGAGCATCCTCTATCCCTGGCCCTCCAGAGATCATCCACCATACTTATATATCATATAGTTATTTCATGCTTATGCTTATATATACTGTTGTGACAAATAAATAAATAAAAATAAATACTTAGAACTTTGCCATCTTCGGTCTGACCTAAGCATAGTACATAAAATCATCTGCTACAATGTCCTACCAGCCAATGAATACTTCATCTTCAACCAAAACACAATAGATACAACCCATGGTAAACCGATCTAAACTAGACTGCAGAAAATATGACTTCAGTAATAGAATTGTCAACGCCTGGAATGCACTTCCTGACTGTGGTTTCTTCCCCAAATCCCCAAAACTTTTGCCTTAGACTGTCTACTATGGACCTCACCCCATTCCTAAGAGGTGTGTAAGGGGCATGCATACTTTACCGTCTCTGTCCTAATGTTTTCTTTTATTCATACCCTTTACATGTGTTTATAATTATGTTTACACTTGTATCTGTCATAAAATACATGCTTGACAAAAATAAATAAATAAAAAATAAATAAAATATTGTGATATCCCTGATAACCGGCCCAACCCTGTTGAAACACCTCCAACAACTAAGAGTGCATCATCTCCCAAGACAGTCTTGCTCCATTGGTACTCATATTGTTAGTTTTTTTTCTTGCTCAAATGAAAGCTAATTTCTTGACATTTAAACTTGTTCTTACTTTTCTTGTTCATAATATCAAGTCCTTTTGAATGAAAAAAAAACACCCTCAAATGCAATGGAACAATGCTGGTAAGAAACACTAGCTTGATAAGAAAAATGTGCATTCCAGGACAGATGCAAAATTGAAGTGTAGAACAGAAAACCAAAATCATAAATACCAATACTACTTTTATTAGTAAGATTACAGTAACAGAATCATGCAAATCTGAAAGCACTTCCTACCCTCTCTACCTTTACTTTCCAGGAAGGTCAATTCTGAGATGCTTTTTCAGATTATATTTCTGGTTTGGACTCAGATTTCATTTATCTGATAGTTGTCTAGGCTACAGATCTTCCTCTGTCTCTCAAGGTTATTCTGACATTTAGAGATATAGCAATCAGAACTGAGTCAGTTCAAACAGATATGAAGAGAAATCTGTTTTGCTTGAAGAAACTATTTTGTGAGCAGGGGATAGCTCCTTATTTTGAAGTTAGAGAAATTTTAGAGTGCATAAACTACCATGATTAATGTCCACAATAGGTATTGATTTATTAGATTATTTTAGTTACTGATCATCACTGTCAGCTTTATTAACTTTATTATTAGTTCTTTGTTCTAAGGCACGAGGCTTAATTGGGATTTCTCCTTTTTTCAGTAAAAGAAGAAAATTTTCCTGCATATTTTTGGACAAATGCCTGAAAAACATTTTCAGTAAATCCTGATTGTTCTTTATGGAACCTAATTTCTTCTTCCAATATCATACAAACTTATGAGGGCTGAAGGTGAAGGTGAACTCATCAAATTTTCAGGTAACACTAAGCTGGTAGGAATAGTCAGCACCCCAGAAGACAAAAAAGATCTTGACAAACTTGAGCAATGGACCCGATCCAACAAAATGAATTTTAATGTGGAGAAAAGCAAAATCTTACATTTAGGCAGGAAAAATCAAGGGTATAAATACAGATTAGGCAAGATCTGGCTCAAAAACAGTAATTGTGAGAGGGACTTTGGAGTCCTAGTGGATGATCACTTGAATATGAGCCAGCAGTGTGTGGCAGCAGGCAAAAAACCTACAATCCTGGGTTGTATAAACAGAGGCATAGAATAAAAATCATGTGAAATATTAGTACTGCTTTATAAAGGCATAATAAGACCACACCTGGAATACTGCAACCAATTTTGGTCACCACACTACAAAAAAGATGTTGAGACTTTGGAAAAAGTTCAGAGAAGAGCAACTAAGATGATCAAAGGCCTGGAGAGTAAAACATATGAGGAAGAGATGCAGGATTTGGGTCTGGCTAGTCTAAAGAAAAGAGACTAGGGGTGACATGATAACAGTATTCCAATATTTGAGGGGCTGCCACAAAGAAGAGGGGGTCAAATTATTCTCCAAAACATCAGAGGCCTGGACAAGAGAAAATGGTTGGAAACTAATCAAAGAGAGAATCAACCTGGAATTAAGGAGAAATTTTTTAACAGTGAGGACAATTAACCAGTGGAACAGCTTGCTTTCAGAAATTGTGGGTGCTTCATCACCGAAGGTTTTTAAGAAGAGACTGGGCAGCCACTTGTCTGAAATGGTATAGGGTCTCCTGGTTGAGCAAGGGACTGGAGTAGAAGACCTCCAAGGTCCCTTCCACATCCTGTTCTGTTCTACTCTGCTCTGCTTTATTCTTTTCAGAGTACATTTGTCAACCCCAGCACAAAGTACCTACGAATATTCACAGCTGATCAATATTGGCTTCTTATTTAGCTAAAGAGAGATGACCTATCTATTACAGTAGTTAAACTCTTACCAAAAAAGATATCCTATTGCTGCTTAACTTTGATTACTTGTATGACCAGATCAGTAGAGCAGAAGGAAAGCAAGAAATAGAGAAATTAACACTTAATTAAATATTTTATTAAATAATATTTGAGACAATGCTGTGATAGCTAGTGCTATAATAATCAATTAACAACCAGGTGGCCATTTATGAGTATTATAGCATAAAAATATTTAAAGTTAAGGTATTTCGCATATTGTTCAATTCAATGAAGTGAGGAATCTATACAGCTTATTTCTTATAATGAGAGAAAGGCAGGAGGTTCAGACACTAACACATTTACTGTAGATTAGTGACAGAAAGGTATGGAATTTAGAAGATATGTTCCATTCAGTAGGACGATGGCTTGAAGCCAGAGAATAGAGCATAGAATTTAGAGAGCAATAAATGCCTGAATTTCAGAAAGCTGCAATGAGAATGGAAGAAACAATTGAAATAAATGATTCACTTTGTGTTCACTTATAGAAAAAAGCAGAAGTATAGAGACTCTCAATGTAACAAAGAAAGCTAGATTTTGGAGGGATTTCCAGCCATAGGAAAAAAGGGAGATTTATGTAACTTTCATATACACCTGTGCTAAAGGGAAACATCTTTTGGATAGTTAATGTTTCATTTGGAATTAGGTGGTTGGAAAGAATAATCATTCTTTTGTAGCTTGTGAACAGATTTCTGAGAAGGGAGGGAGGGAGGGAGGGAACAGTTTGATATAGTCAGTGTTATTTGTTATCTAAAAAGTACAGAAAAGAGCAACAAGGATGATTAAGGGGACTGGAGGCTAAAATATATGAAGAATGGTTGCAGGAATATGTCTACTTTAATAAAAAGAAGGACTAGGGGAGACATGATAGCAGTGTTCCAATATCTCAGGGGTTGCCACAAAGAAGAGGGAGTTGGGCTGTTCTCTAAAGCACCTGAGGGTAGAACAAGAAGCAATGGGTGGAAACAAATCAAGGAGAGAAGCAACTTAGAACTAAGGAGAAATTTCCTGACAGTTAGAACAATTAATCAGTGAAATGACTTGCCTCCAGAAGTTGTAGATGTTCCAACACTTTAATTTTTTAAGAAGAGATTGGACAACCATTTGTCTGAAATGGTATAGGGCAGTGATGGCTAACCTTTTCCGGATTGTCTGCCCAAAGCTCCCGGACCCCCCAAATGCAATGTGTGCACAGCTCCCACACATGTGCCCTGCCCCCTACATGCACACGCACCCCCTGCATGCACCCTACCCCGCTGCATGCATCTTTGGCCCCTGCATGTGCCCCACCCCCTGCGCATGCGCCTATGGGCCCCACATGCACCCTGCCCGCCATGCATGCGCACATGCCCCCCCGCATGCTCCCCCCATCCATGCACAGCAGAGACCCAAAGACCAGCTGGCTGGTGGGAGGTGCGCGCGCATGTGCAGTGGAACTCAGCTGGGGTGACAGCTCGCACACCCACAGAGAGAGTGCTGCATGCCACCTCTGGCATGTGTGCCATAGGTTTGCCATCACTGGTATAGGGTTTCTTGCCTGAGGAGGGGCTTGGACTACAAGACCTCCAAGGTCCCTTCCAACTCTGATATTCTGTTATATTCTGTGTTATCTCACTTACAAGCACAGTGGTTAAAGTGCAGTATTGCTGCAGGCAAACTGTGCCCACAGCCTGGAGTTCAATCTTCTAAATGTATAAGCAACCTCTTCAATCTTTCCGATATGATTGATGCAAATATTTTATAATCTGCATTTAGCAGTGAAATTGGTTATAATTCTTTATTTGTTGCAAGTCTGATTCTTCTTTTGGTATAAGAGTTATATATGCTTCCATCCATGACTTCGGAGCCTTGGCTTCTATTAATAAATCATTAAATACTTGTAACATTTTATCACCTAGAACATCTTGCAATTCTTTGTAAAGTTCTACTGGTAATTCATCTGGTCCCAGGGTTTTTCCATTTTTCTGTCTTTTAATCCCCTCTATCAATTCCATCATTGATATTCTTTCTTCTAGTGCTTTTTTAAATTCTTCTAGTATTTTAGGAATCATTGCTTTTTTCAAATATTGTTCTATTTTCCCTTCTGGTATCTGCTCTTGTTGGTATAATTTCTTGTAATATTCCTCAATTATTTTTTTCTTTTCCTCATTTTGATGGAAACATATCTTTCCATCTTGGTCTAATAGTTGAGTTATCAATTTCTGTTCTTTTTCCTTTTTCATTTTATATGCCAGCCACCTTCCTGATTTATTTGCATTTTCAAAAAACATTGTGCTTTGTTGATTTTATTTTCCTTGCCATCTCTTCACTTTCCATTAAACTCAATTTATGTTTTTTCAAGTCCATTAGGTTTTTAATTTTTTTATCTTGTGGATTTTTTTGCAAATCTTTCTCTAATTTCTTATATTCTTCCTCTATTTTTCTTTGTGTATGTTTATTCAGTTTGTTTCTTTTTCCTCCGTAAGTTATTGCCAAACCTCTTATATATGCTTTACTAGTGTCCCATATGTTTTGCAATGATGTGTCTTCTTTTCTATTCTCTTTGAAGAAAAATGTCAATTCTTTTTCCATATATTGTATAAAGTCTTTCTCATTTGGTAAGCTTTGATTTAATGTCCACCTCCTTCTTTTTCTTTAGCCTTTCCATGCCATCGTTATCGGGTTGTGGTCTGCCCATATATTTGCCTCTGTATCAATCTTATTTATTTTAGATATTAAGTCTGTGGTCATCCACATCATATCTATTCTTGGCCATGATTTATGCCTATTCGAATAGAAAGTATACTGCTTTTCCTTTAAATTTTTCTTTCTCTAAGCATCTTGTAGACTTAATTCATCTACCATTGTGTGAAATGTTTTTGGAAGTATCTTCCTTGGTTTTTTTATTCATTTTTGTAGATTTGTAATCCAGTTCGTTATCAACTATTGCATTATAATCTCCCATTATACAATTACCTTCATATTCATATTCTAGTATTTTTCTATAATTTTGCATAAAATTCTTCTTGATTTTCATTCAGAGCATATATTCCCACAAATAATGTTTTTTTTTATAGTTCATTACAATTTCTACCACTAACACTCTTCCCGCCTCATCTTCAATTATTTGTTTGGATTGAATTGTCTGTTTGATACAAAATACCACTCCTCTTTTACTTTGAGAGACCAATGTTGCATACAACTTCCCCAATTAGGTTTGTTCCAGAAATTTTTTATGTTGTTTTCTAATATGAACTTCTTATAAACATATAATTTCTAATTTTAACTTCTCTAATTTATTAAATATCTTCCTTCGTTTTATTGCCGAATTTAATCCGTTTATATTCAAAGATATTACTTTAATTTTTTCCTCCATTTTTTATGGACATGGACAGGTTGCTGGGAAGGCTGAATGCCACCACATGTTTACTGGACCCATGCCCCTCCTGGTTGGTGCTGGCCACACAGGAGGTGACACGAGGCTGGCTCCGGGGGATTACAAATGCTTCTTTGCGGGAGGGGGTCTTTCCCGCAGTCTTGAAAGAGGCTGTGGTGAGACCTCTCCTCAAGAAGCCTTCCCTGGACCCAGCTGTTTTAGGAAATTATCATCCAGTCTCCAATCTTCGCTTTACGGCGAAGGTTGTAGAGAGTGCGGTGGCACGTCAGCTACCCCAGTACCTGGATGAAACAGTCTATCTAGACCCGTTCCAGTCTGGCTTTCGGCCCAGATACAGTACGGAGATGGCTTTGGTCGCGTTGGTGGATGATCTCTGGAGGGCCAGGGATAAGGGTTATTCCTCGGCCCTGGTCCTATTAGACCTCTCAGCGGCTTTCGATACCATCGACCATGGTATCCTGCTGTGCCGGTTGGAGGGTTTGGGAGTGGGAGGCACCGTTTATCGGTGGTTCTCCTCCTACCTCTCTGACCGGACGCAGACGGTGTTGACAGGGGGGCAGAGATTGACTCCGAGGCGCCTCATGTGTGGGGGTGCCGCAGGGGTCGATTCTCTCACCTCTCCTGTTCAACATCTATATGAAGCCGCTGGAGTGAGATACCAACTATACGCTGATGATACACAGCTGTACTTTTCCACCTCAGGCCACCCCAACGAAGCTATCGAAGTACTGTCCCGGTGTTTGGAAGCCGTACAGGTCTGGATGGGAAGGAACAGGCTCAAGCTTAATCCCTCCAAGACGGAGTGGCTGTTTTTTTTTAACAACCTCTTTGGCCGAAGAGGTTGAAAAAAATGTTTTAAAAGGCTCCTCTGGCAATCCCAGATGAGTTCCTCATCACCTGAACTTTTAAAAACATGTTTTCTACAAGTTCTTCAGCCGAAGAGCTTGTTAAAACAATTATTTTAAGAGGTTCTGGGCTGCTATGACGGAACTTCAGCTGAGATCGTCAGAGGAGCTTTTAAAATCTTTTTTTCCTCTGGCGATCCAAGATGAGTTTCCTAATCCTCACAGGCTTTTAAAATCATTTTAACACCCCCCACTTACAAGAGCCCCCACCCATGCCCACCCAATGCTCCCTCCTCACTTACCTGTAATTACTGCTCCTTTCGGGATGGCAAAGCCAATGCTTTACTTCAGCTACTTTAATCAGTTGCATCAGCTTGCCACTGACTATGCCTGCCTAAAATCCATCTCCTCTGAGCAACTCAATCTGCCTGCTTTGCTGGCTGAGAAACTCTGGGAGTTGAAGTCCACAAACCTTAAAGTTACTAAGGTTGGAGACCCCTGATCTAAAAAAATAAATAAATAAAATAATTAAATAAAATATTTGTGCAGATTTCTGAGATTTGGTGTGTTTCTGTAGTGTTTCACCCTAACTACACAAACACACAAAATCTCACAAAGCTGTATGTGGCATTTTGTGTGTGTGTGTGTGTGTGAGTCAGTTGTGTTGTGTGTGTTTAAAGTGTGAAAGTGTGAGGTTCCTATTTGTTGCAGGGGCCATTTTGGGTGAAGTGCAGCTGCTTTTACATTGTGTGTGAGTCAGTTGTGTTGTGTTGTGTGTGTGTAAAGTGTAAAAGTTGGTTTTTGGTACCTCTTATAGTTTTGTATACTTTGTTTATTATTTTTATTATTTATTGTTATTGGCCACGCCCACCCAGTCATCTGACCACCAAGCCACGCCCACCAATTAAGCCATGCCCACAGAACCAGTAGGGAAAATTTTTAGAGTTCACCCCTGATCGGCCTCCTGCAAACTCTCATCTCTCGAGGAGCCTGGCCGAAGTTTCCCGCACCGCTTCAGTGAGTGCTCCTCGAGAGATGAGAGTTTGCAGGGGGCCGATCTAGCACCTGCAATGAACAGCAAAGCTAGGATTGACTTCGGTTGCTTCTCTCCACTGACAGACAGCCAAGCTAACTGCCTGAAGGGCCCCATCCTGTACCTGGGAGTCAAAGCACTGAAGTGCGAGTGGCATGGGAAACTTCAGCTGGGTTCCTCGAGAGAATTGCAAAGATTTCTCTGTGGACCACCAAAATTTTCTCGTGGACCACCAGTTGGTAACCACTGCTCTAAACTGGTCGAGCACTAACAAAGCAGGTTTTTCAAGAAGCCCTCCAGGATGTTTGGACCACACTTTTTCAACCCATATTCTCATTCCATTTTCATCCATCCATCCTTTCTCATGAACATGCATAACAATACCTTTTGGAATCACTTCTTTTGGAAAGGTTTTCCTTTTGAATATTAATGTCAGTGGCAATTTGGTGCCATCTGCACAGCAGGACAACACAACCTTGTAATGTGTTTTCTCATGTCCTGAGGTTGTCATGGTTATGCTTTTGGCACCTTTCAGATGAACAGTCTTATTAGATGGCACATCAAAGGTTAGTGGGACTTCATCCATAGTCCCAATCTGGCCAATTTCAAAATTATTTTTCTTCCTAGATTCTATTACAAATGTATGAAAAGACAGAATCTTAGATTCATATTCTTTTGGCATTTTTTGCACAATTCCAGTTTTGGTGCACATAGCAAGGCCATATTACCTCATAAATCTGAAGTACCACAATGGTGATCCAGTAAATCCTGAATGCCTTTCTGTACAGCAATGTGCAGATGTGCAATGGCTTCATATATTACCATTTTTGTAGAAACTGCGAAGCCATTATTACGGTGATGTGCAATCCATTTTTTCATGTCCACTTGTAACTGTGGCCACTTTGCAGGAAGCCCACGAAAGTTGTGCTTACTTTTATCTTTTCCTTTTTGCAGGTGATCCACCTGTTTCCTCCACTTTCTTATCATTTTTTTCAGTTGGAGGTGGTCCAAAATGTTTCTCCGCTGCTCTGTTTCCATGTTCCTCAGCATATTTCATTACTTTCAGTTTAAAAGAAATTTTATATGCTTGTCTTTTCTGCTTTGACATCCTTGTACCGGTATGTAGCGTCAGGAGGTACCGTAGCATTTTTCTGCAAGAAAAAACAGTAATGTGTCCTTTATAACAATACAGAGCTGAAACCATGTTCATACATTCATACACAAGATACTAGTATACTATATACATACATTATACATTATATATATATAATGTATTATATTATATTATATTATATATACTAGTATACTATATACATACATTATACATTATATATATATAATGTATTATATTATATTATATATATATACATTATACATTATACATGTATACAGTATACATGCCACACTAGCTCATTACATTCCCACCCTAAACTAACAATAGCAAGCTGAGAATTTTAGGACATTGGTGATTCTTTTCCTCTCCCCGCCCCAAAATCTAGCCATGTTATCTTTACAAAGACAAACAGGCAGGCTCTAGCATGCCTACCCATGCTAATAAAACACAGTCTACCACCCCCAAATTGCATCAATGGCTGTGGTGGGGCAGGAAGCCATTCCATGCCCAGCGATTGTGGGGGGGAAATGGATGGCAAGAGGAGACCCATCTCACCACACACCCCTCAATGAAAGGCGGCAGCAACCCAGCAACTTGGCCACTTCCCTTGCCTGCCCTCTCCAGTGCTGGAAGCCAAGCCATACCTCCCTTTGTGTCTCTGGGCTCACAGGCCAGGCAGGCCAGGCAGGCCAGGTGGTGCAGCAGGCCAGACAGTGAAGCAGGCCAGGTGGTACAGCACGCCAGGTGGTGCGGCATTACGGCAGGTGGCAGTGGTGTGGCAGGCAGTAGCATAGCAGGTGGTGGCAGGGAAGCAGGTGGCGGTCGTGCAGCAGGAGACGGCAGGGCAGCAAGCCAGGTGTATGGCAGGCCAGGAGATGTGGTGGTGCAGCAGGCCAGGGGGTGCAGCAGGCCAGGCGGTATGACAGGATGGTAAGATTGGCATCAATTCCAGTATGGACCAGTTATTAGAATATCCTGCTATTTTGGTAAAGACATTGGTTATTTGCTTCAACAAATGTGCAATAATAGTGTGAGAATTCTGTCTGCTGTGATATTATAGTAGTTAATTCATATTTCTTTTTCTGTATTTCTCTGTGTAGAATCATAGAGAGGAATTGACCATATTTGTCCATAAATGCTTCAACTGATCTTTCAAAATATTTTATCTGTTACTTTTAGTCTTACCTTTTTTATGATGCATAACCAATAATTCCACCTCAAATATATGCCTTATAAGCTTCCCATTCAAAAATTCAGACACTTGATGTTTCTGAATTCAGATCAAAGAATAGTAATGTTTCTGCCTGCATTTGCTACACAAATTCTTTATCATTCAACAGGGAAACAGTAAAACACCATTTTTTTCAGTAAAGAAACTGGTTTCTAAAACACACATTTTAAGGAAATAGCACCATGGTCAGATATTGAGCAAGCATCAATATTACATTCTTGAGATTGGTGATATGAAGTCAATAATATTAAAAAATAAGCAAGTCTAAAAAAAATTCTGGTGCACATTTGAATAAAATGTATATGCTTTTTAATTAGACACAGCAAATGCTAGTTGTCTATTAAATTCAATTCTTCCACAAAAGTCTTAGTTACTTCCCTCATTAGTGATTTTTTTTCTTGCTGATGTATTTTTATCATGTTTAGGATCCAATATTTCATTAAAATGTTTATCATTTCATCACTTTATCATAAATACATTCATTTAAACAGCAAAAAACATTTATAAAACTTAAAATAGGAGAATCTAAATTAGATCCATAAACATTAACCATAGCTATGCTTTATTACAGTGTTGGCAAACCTTTTTTGCACCGAGTGCCAGAATGGGACCACACGCGTGGGGGAGCATCAGGCACACCAGCCATCGCCTGTTGCTCTTCTGAGTTCATAATGCGCACATTTGTGCCAGCTAGCTGGTCTTTGCATGTGCAGGAGCGCCAGAAACTGGAAGAACAGCTCCCCGGCGTGCATGTGCTGGCCAGCTGGTCTTTGCGTGCACATGTACGCCAGAAACCGGAAGACCAGGTGACCAGCATGCATGCACCCACCGGAAACTGGAAGCTCAGCTTCCCAGCACGCACATGCTTGCCGGTCACCTGGTCTTCTGGTTTTTGGTGCGCATGCGCACACAAAGACCAGCTGGCCAGCACATGCTTGCCAGTCACCTGGTCTTCCAGTTTCTGGTGCTCCAGCACATGCAAAGACCAGCTGGCTGGTGCGCATGTGTGCATTGGAACCCGGAAGAGCACCAGGCAACAGCTGGCATGCCCGGAGAGATGGCTCTGCATGCTACTTCTGGCACGCGTGCCATAGGTTCGCCATCACGTCTCTATTACATATGTATAGAATCTATACTTAAAAGAAAAAACATAATAATGCACTCAAAGGTAAACAAGCAAATAACATGAGAAAAAAAATCAAAAGAGGTGTCCCTCCCCTCCCAAAAAAGCAACCAAAGACCTTATTGACTCCCCCACATGAGATGGCATGTCTCTCTTCTTCTTACAAACAAAAGTATAAAACAGTTTCAAATATTAATAATTTAAATATATATATTGTATATAAAATGAGCAAAAATGATTGCCCAGAAGAGAGAGCCAAAGGGCACAAGCAAGATGGAACTCCTTCATTTTCTGGCTGGAATGTTCAAACCTTTTAAATATGCATTCATTAAGCTAGACATAGTAGGCATATTTTAATTGATTTATGTCATTGTTGCAGTTGACTAACTTGCTTTTTATAAACCAGACTGATCTCTGAATCTGAAAACTTTGAATAAATAGGTCATTAGTCTGATGAACAAAATAAGAATTTTGTTGAGAGGGTTTTAACCAAGAGAAAAATCTATAATGATGATTAGAGTAGCTACTTTTTCTGAATGAAACTAAAGACAAAAGGAACTACAGACAAACTACAGACAAAAGGAAAAGCAGACAAGATACCAGCCTAGGACTCTCCAGATCTGTATAAATCTGGTCCATGTAATCATTACCCATGTTTCATAACATATTCTCCATCATATTTCTAGAAGTATTATTTCCAAGTAATCTCTTATCTTGAATATATTGATTGCAGTGATTTGAAATATATATTTTCTATGCAATGATTGTGCCTATCCAAATCATGAGTGTTCAAACTTTTGGCTTGCCTGGGCTGTATTGAGTGAATGGGAATTTTCTTGGATCACATATAAAATATGTACAATATAGTTAATGAAGAACAATCCTCCTTTTATTTGTTATTATGATCTTGTGGTGCTGCATTACTGGCTGCCTAGGGCTACATGCTGCCTGTGGGCCTTGGGTTGGACAGGCCTGATCCAGATATTTTAGAATTATTCCTAATTATTGTGTATTTAAATGTAGCTCACTATCCAAACAGACTTGGATTTGTATGCTCCAAAGTTAACTGAAATAATATATTCAGTGCTAAGTCATAGCATCAGAATGGATAGAAGAAATCTGAGCTCTGAACAGCAGTGAGAATGAAATAGATATAGGCTTTATGAATATTATTAAAAGAAAGAAGATGGATAATATAATACTTCAGTGCTTCCCTGACATAAAATTACTGTAGTGAGAATTCCTAACGCATTTAAAATAAGAGATTAATCTCATTCTTCAGCTTTCCCACAATTTATGGGAATTTCATCTTTCAGCTTTCCCACAATTTGTGCTCCTGTTGTATTTGACTCTTTCTAAGCAAGTATTTGGGAATTCTTTGCAATGCTATAAAACATCTTTCCCCATCTATTGTGCAGTGGTGGTATTCAAATTTTTTCCCTACCGGTCCTGTGGGCGTGGCTTGGGGGGCATGGCTTGGTGGACAGGATCATGTGACTGAGTGGGCATGACCAACTCAACATCACTCATGGCAAGGTAGGACGGCACCACACCACCAAGCCACGCCCACCAAGCCACACCCACAGAACAGACAGAAAAGTTCAGCCAAGTCTTTTAGCATTCAGCCTGTCTGTTTCTCACCTTCTTCTCATGTTTCCTGTGTATGAGGCCAAGGAGGAGAGAAGCAGCCATGTTGAATGCTGTGGCAGAGAGAAGCCACATTTTTCTGCCTCCCTTCGCAGCGGAGCTGCTCAGAAGGCAGCTCCTGTGGCCTGTGCATATCACTTTATGGTCCCCCCTTCCCCCCGCATTGAAGTACCTTAAAGGGAGAGACTGCAGCAAGCAGGTCTGCTCCAAAGGGGGACAGAAACATTCTACTCCCTGAGTCTTGCCATTCTTCTCGCCACCCCCTCCCACTCAAGTGGCAGCAGGCTCTGCAGGACAACAGGGCCTCTTATTTTTCCCACAGCACAGTGTATGCTTGCTACCTTTGCTTGTCTGCTTGCAAGCGGTGATCTTCTCTTCTTCTCTCGGGATGCTGGTGTGGACACCGTGCATTGTTTGTCGGGGCTGAGCAGGGAAGCCGCTGTCACGCCACTCCCCCTTGCTTCCCCAAGCGCAGAGCCTAGGCTGTGCACTTCCTTGCTGGGCTGGCCACCAGCAAAGAGCTCTGCGGCTGACAGCTGCTCAATGCCCCTCATGCGGCATCGTCCAGCTGTCAGTGAGGACGGAGCAGCATTGCCAACATTGGTGATTTGCAGCGAGAACAACTTTAGTCAGGCCATTCAAGCCACCACAGCAGGGTGGCACCTGGCACAAAACCTCATGGTTTTTCTCTTCATCAGTGTCATCGTCCCTGCTCAAGCAGCAGCGGGGTCTGTGGGAATCATTCAATCACCACCACCCAGATGCCATGGCTTTTCCCAAGCATTTCTTTGCCTACCTGATTTCCAGCTCCTTCGCATTTCTCGCCAGTGTGTGCAGGGAAAGAAAAGTTTGTTGGACTAAGAAAAAAAATTCATTCAATCAATTCCAACTTTGCAAGAACTTTTTGTTTCACGAGAAGTTGGAATTGATTGAACCTTTTTTTAGCCCTACACAAACTTTCATTTCCCTGCACACGATGGCAAGAAATGCAAAGGAGCTGGAAATCAGGTAGGTAAAGAAATCCTTGGGGAATTTGTTCTCCCAGCTAGCATGTAAGCGCAGCCATGTGGCTTCCCGGCCAGGGGGAGCGGGTTCTCCCAGCCAGCACAGCCATGTGGCTTCCCGCCCAGGGGGAGCATATTTTCCCAGATGCATGGTGAAAAGGCTTGCCTGGGGCTTCGGTGGCATCTGCCCTGATGCCCACCTGCCTGCTTGCCCAGGCTTGGCCCTTCCCTCCATGGGCTGCCTTCTTCAAGTGCCCAAGAATTGGTCCCTGAGATGGGATCCACTCAATGCTTCTGCAGGATTTCAGCCTCCCAATCGCTGTGAGATGAAAGAGCCACTTTTGTTTGCAGCTGCACCTGCTGAACCCCCCACCCCCGCTGCCCCACTCCCCTCCCCTCCACAGGTTCTGTGGACAGCAAGGCTTGCCAGGAAAGGCTCCGCTATTTTGAACTTCCTGGTCAGGAGCAAAACTCAGCGATCTTCAGGTTGCCTCTAACTCTCTTAATTTTCAGGGCCCTTGCTTAGTCCAGTTCCCAAAGCTCCTATTTAGCTGACTTGTTTGCCAATAAAGGGGGTGAAAAAAGCTGGACTTGGTCAGGGTGGGGATGCTCAGTGCAGGCAGAAATCTTGCAGCTCTGCAGCCCCAGGATGGGCCTTGTTGGGGCTCCCTGTATCTCCTCCACTTGTACTTCTAGTAAGGACTTGGCCTTTGCCCGGGGCTGGAAGGGACCAGCCTCTCCTTGCAGTTTCTGGGACCCAGGCAACCCCAAAATGTGCCCATTCCGTTTAGCATCTGACCACATTTTTAGTGTTGTGACCCAGGCCCCCAGGCCTGGCCTCCTGGAGGAGGATGACTCAGAGAGTGAGGAGGAGGAGTAGTAGCTGGCAAGGCCTGATTCCCCCGGGCCCTCTTCCTCCCTGGCACCACCCCAGGAGGAGGAGGAGGAGCTGACAAGGCCTTATTCCTCCCTCTTCCTACTTGGCAACGCCCCAAGAGCCAGTTGTTGAGGATCAATCCTGGCTCGATGTGAGACTGCGAAGATGTGATAGGTACGCGCAGCAGAGCAGGAGGTGGGGGCAGGCCCAGGGAGTGCTGAGTCACAGAGCGACACCCCACAGGAGATAAAAGCAGGAGGAGGAGCTCCGTGGCTCTTTGTGTTGGACAAAGCTGCAAACTTCTCGGGCAATCTGTTTCATGGATTGAAGACTGAATCTCTTTGTGAGTGACTTTTGCTTTCCCTGTAATTTCCTAGTTACCTCGGTAACAGACTGATTCAGCTTGCTTCTACAAGATAAGAGATTTTGGCAGGCGCGTGGGGAAACATGGCCAGAACATTTCTGTGCTAAAGGGAACCTGGCCAAGTGTAAATAAACTGTTGGCAGAAGGCCTTCAACTGGCTTATTTTCTTGGGAGCGTTGGGGGGGGGGAACAGAACAGTTAGCTTTTGAGACTTGGCCTACTACTTTTTGAAGAGTTATATTTATTTTTTTAGATAAAGATGCCCAGAATAAAAGTGTTGCTCTCCAAAGGTGTGAATGTTCTGGAAAGCTTCACTCACAATATTTTAGAAGATGCAGTTCCTATGTGAGCTCCCTGCCTCTTTTCCCTACTTGGACTCTTAGAAATCCTTTCTTAGGGAGTGTAGAGTCAGGTACTTCAATGTCCTGAAGGTCCTTGGCCTGCCTAGCCTTCACGTTCTCTCTCCACAGCAAAAAGAGCTTTTCCTCTGTGTGCACAGAGGCTGGGCATTTTTCTGCAAGGAGCATTCTTACATATTCTCATTAGGGGTAGTCCTTGACTTATGGCCACAACTGAGCCAAAATTTCCATGGCTGAGCAAGATTTAAGTGAGTTTTGCTCCATTTTGTGATTTTCTTTGCCACCGTTAAGTGATGTTCAGTAGTAGTAAATAAATAGAGATTGTATCTTGTTGAGGCCTTTGACGCGAGCGGCCAGGAGACGGGGCCAGGCGTTGTGAGTGACATTGAGTTGGCTATGCCCACCCAATCATATGACCACCCAGCCACGCCTACCCAACCTGTCATTAGAGCAGAGAACCGGTTGTTAAATTATTTGAATCGTACCACTGGTACAACTGGATTCCCTGGTTACGAAAGTTGTGTACCTAGCATTTTTAATGATTGTGCAAAGCATCCTGGGCTGTAATTTGTATAGTATGTTTATTTTATTTATTTATTTATTTATTTGTCAATCATATATAAGATAACAGATAAAAGTATAAACATAATTTGGATACATGAAAAGAGTAAGTAAAAAAGGAATATTAGTACAGGGACGGTAGGCATGCAGGTGCACTTATGCACGCCCCTTACAGACCTCTTAGGAATGGGGTGAGGTCAACAGTAGACAGTTTAAGCTTAATGTTTTGGGGGTTTGGGAAAGAAACTACAGAGTCAGGTAGTACATTCCAGGCACTGACCACTCTGTTACTGAATTCATATTTTCTGCAATCAAGTTTGGAGTGGTTTACCTTGAGTTTGTATCTATTATTTGCTCATGCATTGTTGTGGTGGAAGCTGAAGTAGTCATCAACAGGTAGGACATTGTGATCGATAATTTTATGTACTATGCTTAGGTCAGATTGAAGTCTGCATAGTTCTAAGTTGTCTAAGCTCAAAATTTGGAGTCTGGTGGCATAAGGTATTTTATTGCGAGCAGAGGAGTGGAGGACTCTTTTTGTGAAATATCTCTGGACTCTCTCAATTGTATTTATTTCCGATATGCAGTGCGGGTTCCAGACAGATGAGCTGTATTCAAGGATTGGTCTAGCAAATGTTTTGTATGCTCTAATTAGTAGTACAATATTACCAGAGAAGAAGCTACACAAGATTAGATTAACAACTCTTGGTGCTTTTTTGGCAATGATGTTACAGTGGGCTCTGGCACTTAGATCTTTAGAAATGAGTACTCCAAGGTCCTTGACAGAGTAAGGGTCATCTATAAGGTCCTGTCCATCTAATTTGTATTTTATGTTTTGATTTTATTTTTTTTGCCAATGTGCAAGACAGAACATTTGTTGATTGAGATTTGAAGTTGCCACTTGTTAGACCAATCTGCCACATAGTCAAGGTCTTTTTGAAGGGTAGTTGCATTGTCTGTGATGTTGAATAATTTAACATCATCAATGAAGAGAACACAGTTGCTTTTAATATGATCGCAAAGGTCATTTATGTAAAGTATGAAGAGTGTTGGACCTAAAACACTGCCTTAGGGAACACCATTATTAACATGTACAGGATTTGATAGAGTGCTTCTATTCTGACCACTTGTTGTCTGTTTCACAGGAAGGCAGCTATCCATTTATGTAGGAGTCCAGAAATGCCATAGGATTTTAGTTTTAGAAGTAACTTGTCGTGTACCATCAAATCAAAGGCTTTACAGAAGTCTATGTAAACTGCATCTATTGCTTTGCCCTGAACGAGACGTGTAGTCCACATGTTTTTGCAATGTAGTAGTTGTAGATTACAGGATAATTTTTTTCTGAAACCAAATTGTTTGATAGAAACTAGGTTGCTTGTCTCTAGACGGAGGGTAATAGATTGGTTAATGATTGATTCCTTGACTTTGCGGGTGACGCAACATAAAGAGATTGGTCTGCAATTGGTCATGTGGCCCTTCTAAGTATAGCTTTCTCTCCTGAATCATTGTCTTTGGTTTGGGGGGTGGGGGCTGAAACCTTCTGAAAGTCAATTTTCCTACCATCTCCATTATTTTTTTATTTTTATTTATTTTATTTGTTCCAACATTATATATAAGCATAAGCATGAAATAACTGTACGATATATAAGCATATATATAACCATAAGTATGTAATAACTATATGAAATTGTATACAATCAAAGGGAACATTAGGACAGGAACGGTAGGCATGTTGGTGCTCTTATGCACGCCCCTTACAGACCTCTTAGGAATGGGGTGAGGTCGTGTCCCACTCCTCCACTGACGGCCGGGTCGGGGAAGTCCGTATCAAGCATGCCTCTGCAGCTCTGCCAAAGTCATAGCAAAGTTCTCAAGGCAGGCAGGAGACCAGGAAGTGACTTCAGCAATCCAAGGTAGACTTTGCCTGACTCAGAGAATGCCAGAAAGCAGATCCTTTATATAGGCCATGGGGTGTGGCTCCATGACTCAGCACTTATCCAGGCCTGCCCCTCCCTTCCTTTTGCTGACGCCACCTATCAATTCTCCTGAAGCGAGGATCTCTCCAGGCTCCAGCTGTTGGCAATTCACATTCCTCAGGCTCACATGCTGTGGGGGAGGGGGAGGGATTTAGTTGCTCCGTTTGCCTGGGCATGGAGTCAGGGCTGGGGGCTGGAGGCACGTCAGGCCCTTTGTCTTGCTCGGCCTGTCTGGGCATGGTGCCAGGGCTGGGGCCTGGAGGCATGCCAGGACATTCCTCAGTGTTCGGCAGGAGATAAGAGGGACCCGGCTGCGGGGAAAGCGAGCGAGACACAACAATAGTAGATAGTTTTTGGTTAAAGCTTTGGGGATTTTGGGAAGAGACCACAGAGTCTGGTAGTGCATTCCAGGCATTAACAACTCTGTTTCTGAAGTCATATTTTCTGCAATCAAGATTGGAGTGGTTCACATTAAACTTAAATCTATTGTGTGCTCGTGTATTGTTGTGATTGAAGCTGAAGTAGTCTTCAACAGGAAGGATGTTGTAACAGACGATTCTATGAGTTAAACTCAGGTCATGTCGAAGGTGGTGGAGTTCTAAATTTTCTACTGATCTTCTTTTTATTTCTTTAATGTATTCTTTTAACAAGCTGGGGAAGGAAGAAGGCAGGTGGAAATAAATGAGAATTTTGTGATCCATATAAGTAATTGTGTGTGCAAGCAATAACTGTATTACAGGTATGTATGAAAGAAGGGGTAGGGTGTCTATAGAGTCTCAGTCAGTTATGTTTATGAAGTACAGGTTGTCTCCACTTACTATCAAAGTTGGGACTGAAACTTCCATCATTAAGTGACTCTGTTATTAAGTGACTCACTGCCAATTTTACAACCATTTGGCTACAGTTCTTAAGGAAATTACACAGTCATTAAGTAAATCCAGCTTCTCTTATTGACTCTGCTTATTGGTAAAAACCCTGGGAAGTTTCCTGGGAAGATTGCAAATGGCAATTACATGACCTCTAGATGCTGCAACCATCTTAAGTTCAAGTATTGATCATAAGTCACTTTTTTCAGGGCTATCATAACTTTGAATGGTTTGTTAAATGGCTGTAAGTCAAGGACTACTAAGTCAATGGTCTTCTTCAAAATATTATATATATAAAGCAATACTATATAAATGAAACATACTTGTTTGGTTTGTCTGGATGTATATTATCTTTTTCTTCTTATTCTTAATTAATGTAAGCTGCCCAGAATTGTTCTGGAAAGGAGGAGGAGGAGGAGCTTGGCAACTGAGCAGGGATTCCTTGCACGTTTTATATATATATTCATCTTAGAGCATATCCTCTTTTATGTTATGAACTGGAAAAGCACCCTTGTTTTTCAAAGTTGTTTCAAAGCTGTTACATTTTTGTCCAGTGAGAGAGATGCAAGTCCAATCATATACAGAGATGTATATGATTATGTATAATCAAGTTATCTTTCATTTCACTGAGTGAGATAGAGATCCAGCATAGTCTTTATTTTCCATGGCTTCCCTAAGGCTTATCAAAGGAATCAGAGGAGGTAAATATAAAATTCAGCATAAGGAATTACCTTTCCTACACATCTAGAATATGGAAAATGACTAATTAGGTCTGGATTATGCCTTGTTTAATGTAAAGCTACAAGCTACCTTCTTGTTTCTTTCAAATGTTTGGCAAACCAAAGACAGAATTTGTGTTTGTTCTGTCTTTTTTCCAGTTGAGCAGTCTCCAGTTGTTTAGTAATATAGTCCCTAAAAGAAATTCTTTATACATTTAAATGATTATTGCAACTAAGGAGGAATAGCTCAAGGCCAGTTAATTGATACTTTAGGGCTTGTTATATAGATTCTGAATTTCTCAGGAGAAAAAGTTACTTGTTTTCAATATTATCTAGATTCTTCAGGTCAGTGTCTTAAATGCTTGCTTGAAACATGGAATTTTACAAGTTTCCAGTCAAATGTGTATTTCATTTGTAGCCTTTCATCTGTTGGACTCAGTGGCTAGCCATTCTAATGGAGACTTTACAAAACCATGTGAAATTCAGAAACGAACAAGCCAGGGGTATTCTTTATTCCCTTTATTATTTATGTTAATGTTGGAACTAGAATAGAGATATTAGATAGGATAGCAAAAGTGCATAATTACAAATTACATGCATCTGTCAATAATTTGGTTGTGCAAGGCCCGCTAGAGAACATTGCACATGTTATGAGGAAGATTAAAATGTTTCGGGAAATGGCAGATTTAAGAATAAATAAATCAAAGACAACGATATTGACTAAGAACATAAAGGTAGAAGATCAGAAGAAGTTGGAAATTAAACTGGTTTTAAAGTTTTGAAAAAGATACAGTACTTGGAGGTGACTCTTACGGAGGAAAATTTTAAGCTTTACAAAAATAACTAAGGTAAAATATGGCCTGAGATCAGTGGTGGGATTCAAGTAATTTAACAACTGGTTCTCTGCCCTAATGATTTCTTCCCACAACTAGTTTGCCAAACTGCTCCCAAAGTTAACAACCGGTTCTCCCAAAGTGGTGCGAACTGGCTGAATCCCACCACTGCCTGAGATAAAATTGGATTTAAATAGATGGCAAAATTAGATTTGTCATTAATAGTAAGAATTTCAGTAATTAAAATGAATGTACCAGTACTACCTAGAATGTTATTTTTGTTTCAGATTATATCAATATTGATTAGAGATTCCACTTTAAAACAGTGGCAGAAAGATATATCTAAATTTATTTGGCAAAATTAAAAAAAAACAAGAATTAAATATAAGTTGCTACAAGATTCTAAAAATAGAGGAAATCTGGGGTTGCCAGATCTTAGATTATATTATGATGCTTGTTGTATGATATGGTTAAAAGATTGGATAACATTAAAAAAATTCAAGGATATTAGACCTTAAAAGTTTTGATTTGAGATTTGAGTGTACGCCACCCAAATCTTAAATCAAAACATACCACAGTGTGGTATGACAAAGTAAAGTTATCCCTGATTTTAAGATTCATGCTATTAGGCAATCAATTGCATGTGTATGGTGGAATAATAAAAGAAGATCAGCTGATAAAGTGCCACTTTGGCTATCACCTCTATACATAGAGCAGAAATGATTTTGGAATGTAAATGAATGACATATTGAAACATATTGATATTTGAAAAAGAGGGATTTAAAATAAAGACAAGAGAACAATTAGTAAGTGAAGGATTTATTTGTGGTTGGTTTAATTATTATACAATTCTTGAAAGATTTAAACTTGATTTTAAAAAGTTATGTTTTCATAGAAACTAAATCTGAATTGGGTGTTAATTTATGTTTTGGAGATTAACACTTGATTTCTAAAGTATATAAAATGTTACTCAAGATGAATCTAGAAGACGAATATGTTAAAGAGTGTATGGTAAAATGGGCAAATAATTTTGGGTATCCTATAACACTAGTTCAGGGCTGTCAAACCCTGACCCACAGGCCGGATGCGTCACGTGCTCACCATGCCCACACCTGGTTTAGCGAAGGGGGAGAAAGTCCCAATACGTCATGTGATGTCACAGTGACAACATGAGTTTGACATCCCTGCACTAGATAAATGGGAGAATGTATGGACAAAGGGATTAAAATTTACATTAAATTATAGTTTGAAAGAAAACTTTTATAAAATGATGTATCGTTGGTACTTGATCCCAGATAGATTAGCGAAAATGCGTAAAAGGATTTCTAATAAGTTGATGGAAACGTAGCCAAAATCCAGGTTCATTTTATCATATGTAGTGATCTTGCAAATATGTGAAAATATACTGATAAACACAACAATGGCAATACAAAAATATTTAACATACAAATATTAATGAAACCTGAAGCTTTTCTTTTAGGTAAGATGGACAAGTCAATTGAAAAACAGTTTGGGGTGCTATTCCTTCACATGGTGATGGCTGCGAAGATTATACTTGCCAAACACTGGAAAGAAAATGAGATGCCAACTGTTGAAGAATGGATTTTGAAATTGAATGAACTGGCAGAGATGGTGAAATTAACTGTTTAGATTAGAGATAATGGATTAGACAGCTTTAGAAGAGACTGGAAACCGTTTGTGGACTTTCTATGTGCTAAATATAATAACAGATAGTTAACAGAGGGATTTGAAAATTCTTTTTATAAAGAAAAAAAAGTAGTCAACAGCTTGAACTAAACAATACACTATATTTGTAAAAAGGGAGGAGAATTAATTGCCTTTTCAACACCCAGCTAGGATGGATCCTATATGTTAAATATTAAATTTAATTGACCACTTTTTCTTCTTTTTTGTGCACTATTTTTTCCCTTTGTTGTTGTTGTTAGGGTTGAATTGCTACAGCTTTATTTTCCATGTATATTAGCACAGATATAATTTATTTATTTATTTTATTTATTTATTTTGTCACAATGGCAAAACATAAGCATAAAATAACTATACGACATATAAGCATATATATAAGTATAAGTATGAAATAATTATACGAGTTGGATACGATCAAGGGGAACATTAGGACAGGAATGGTAGGCACGTTGGTGCTCTTATGCACGCTCCTTACAGACCTTTTAGGAATGGGGTGGGGTCAATAGTAGATAGTCTTTGGTTAAAGCTTTGGGGATTTTGGGGATTTTGGGGATTTTGGGAAGAGACCACAGAGTCTGGTAGTGCATTCCAGAAGTAATATTTTCTGCAATCAAGATTGGAGTGGTTCACATTAAGCTTAAATCTGTTATGTGCTCATGTATTGTTGTGGTTGAAGCTGAAGTAGTCTTCAACAGGAAGGACATTGTAACAGACGATTCTTATTTATTTTATTTATTTATTTTGTCACAACATCATACAAAAAGATTATATAGTATATACACATATAAACATATATAGGAAGAAGAAAAGAAGAACAATAGGACAGGAACGGTAGGCACGTTTGTGCGCTTATGCACGCCCCTTAACCCTTCTATGAGTTAAGCGCAGGTCATGTTGAAGGCAGCGGAGTTCTAAATTTTCTAAACCCAGGATTTCAAGTCTGATGGCATAAGGTATTTTGTTGTGATCAGAGGAGTGGAGAACTCTTCTTGTAAAATATTTCTGGAGACGCTCAATTATATTAATGTCTGAATTGAGGTGTGGGTTCCAGACAGGTGAGCTGTATTCAAGAATTGGTCTTACAAATGTTTTGTATGCTCTGGTTAGTAGTGTAATATTTCTGGAGAAGAAGCTATGTAAGAGCCACGTAAGGAGAAATTTCCTGACAGAACAATTAATAAGTGGAACGACTTCCCTGCAGAAGTTGTGAATGCTCCAACACTGGGAATTTTTAAGAAAATGTTGAATAACCATCTGTCTGAGATGGTGTAGGGTTTCCTACCTGGGCAGGGGGTTGGACTAGAAGGCCTCCAATGTCCCTTCCAACTCTGTTGTTGTTATTGTTATTGTTAAGATTAAGTTTACAACTCTTAAAGTTTTTTTTGCGATGTAGTTGCAGTGGGCTTTGGCACTTAAATCATTTGATATGAAAACTCCAAGGTCTTTAATGAGGTGAGGGTCATCTACAAGGTAATGTCCATCAAGCTTGTATTTAGCGTTCTGATTCTTTTTTCCAATGTGTAAGACAGAGCATTTGCTGGTTGAGATTTGAAGTTGCCATATTTTTGATCTCCCGACACAAAGTCAAGGTTATAATTATATAATTATAATTATAGAATTATAATCATAATTGTATAATTATATTGTATATAATTATACAATTATAGTCATAATTGTGAGCAGCATTATTAAGATGACCTTATGTTCTTTCTTATCTTTGAAAAGGGAAATACTATACATTTATTTTAACAATTTCAATTGTTCAATTGAATGTGAAAACAAAGAAAGAAACATTCAACATGGACAACTTGATTGCTGAATCAAAGTTGCAAAGCCATCATGACACTCTGCGTGCTTTGAGAGAGTTTATTCTATTTCCAGTCAGTTCTCATCACTGTGTTATATCTTAATATCCCTTTTTTCTAGCATCTGCTTCTATTATTCAAAAACCTATGAACCAAAACATTCTTTCAGTAATGGAAATGTTTATAAATGTTGTTTTGTTCCCTTAAAGGTTAAGAGACACTAAGGATTTAGTGATATTCAATGCAAGATATACTTCAGGAAAAATTTGCAAGCTTTGTTTTCATTTAACATTATTTCACTTAATTATTTCTTTTCTAGAATGTGCCTAACAATCCCCCCTCCCTTTCTGTTGGCCTGCAATGTAGATTAATCAAGGTCAACTTCATTAACTAATTAAATATAAGAACCCATACTCTTTTCTTTAATGAAGGATCACCCAAGTGAGAATGGGTTGGAATCTTGAAAAGTACTCTCTTTTCTGTAACTCATAGGTAAATTTATTGATTCTAATTGGGAATATTCACAATAGAAAAATGAAATATTAAATTACCTCTTTAGCTTAATCTAGAAAATTAATCACTTTTTTTAAATACAGCAGAGACATTAAGAACTAAAGGAGTTTATTTTCACCAATTAAGATAAGTGGATGGTCTGTACTAACTTTGTCCCTGAATGCTAAGAGTAACTTGCTGTCTTCTGCTTCTTGCACAGGCAAATGTGTTTAGTTTACAATATTACTTTTTTGAGAAGACTTTGTACAGTACTGCAGTTCTCGTAGCTGACACTTTTGACCTAATTTTAGAGTTTTCTTACTTCCATATTATGGTTGTTTGTAAAATGTTTGTCCAATTAAGAGTTCTGAAGAGTTCAGTAGTGTATACTCCTGATGCCAGCTTTGTCATATTGGCCTACTGTGAAGATTCATTTTTTCCTCACATACAATAAAAGAACTATCTCAGTTTTGTTTGTTTATATACAACACTTGCAAGGTCCTGCTGGTTTCAACATGCTAAAAGCTCTGCTCCTTTGGGGAATATGTGTGATGTCATGACACATGAAGAAAAGGGCAGAGCTTGTACTATTACATCATGATGGTTTCTCAATTTATGCCACACATAGCCAACACCACTGTTCATTTATTTATGGGGATTGATTTGGTTTCTAATTTGATACTCATTATGTATACTTGGTTCCCCCCCCCCCAAAAAAAATCACTGCACAATCATTCTGAATATCAATAATGTGACTATGGGATGTTGCAACCATTGTACATACATGCTGGTTGTCAAGCATGGAAATTTGGATCCCATGACCATGGGGACACTACAAAGGTTATAAGAGTGAGGACTAGTCATAAGTTATCTTTTTCAGAATTATTGTAATTTAAAAAAAAAAAGTTTTTATTGAGTATTTTACATTTTTAAAACCAAAAGAATAGAATAGAATAGAATAGAATAGAATAGAATAGAATAGAATAGAATAGAATAGAATAGAATAGAATAGAATTTTTATTGGCCAAGTGTGATTGGACACACAAGGAATTTGTCTTGGTGCATATGCTTTCAGTGTACATAAAAGTGTACATAAAAGAAAAGATACGTTCATCAAGGTACAACATTTACAACACAATTGATGGTCAGTATATCAATATAAATCATAAGGATTGCCAGCAACAAAGTTACAGTCGAACAGTCATAAGTGGAAAGAGATTGGTGATGGGAACTATGAGAAGATTAATAGTAGTGCAGATTTAGTAAATAGTTTGACATATAATAAATATATATATGTATGTATGTGTGTGTGTGTGTGTGTGTGTGTGTGTGTGTGTATATATATATATATATATATATATATATATATATATATATATATATATATAATTTTTTATATTTTTTATATTTTATATATATATTTAAATATATATATATATAAATATATATATATAAATATATATTTAAATATATATATTATAATAAATATAATAAAAAGCATATCTTTTTCTTTAATTTCCATTATCATTTTATCCATTGTAGCACATTTGAGGATTTTTTTAAATTACTATTTCTTCCACTGGTGTGTTAATCAGAGTAATTCTGGCCACTGTTAATATGTGCAATGTTATATAGTTTTTCAGTTAAACGTTTTTCAGTTTTCTTATCAATCATTCCTAGAAGAAACACCTCTGGTTTAAAATCAAACTTTTGGAGCGTAATCTCTTCTAACCATCTCCTGATCTTATACCAAAAAAATTTAGCACTGGGGCACATCCACCACATATGGTAGTATGTTCCTAATTTGTGGCCACATCTCCAACACTTAGGTGACAGTTTGGGGTACATTTTTGCCAATCTCTCTGGTGCTAAATGCCACCTATAAAACATTTTATAGATATTTTCTTTATATGTTACTGCCATAGTCAATTTGTAATTTGTTTCCCACAATTTTTCCCATTTTTCTAATTTTATAGTATATCCAAAATTCCTAGCCCAACTTATCATCGTTTCTTTCACCGTCTCTTCTTCCAATTTGTATCTTAATGGGTAATTATAAATATTTGTAATCATTTTCTCCCTGATCCTAATAATATTTTATCTAATTCCGATTGTTCCCTGTCTATGCCAGATTGTTCCTTATCTTTTTTTGAATCTAGTTTTAATTTGCAAATATGGCCACCAATCTAAATTTATTCCTTGTTTTTTCAGGTCTTGTACTGATTTCAATTCTCCTTTTGTATCTAATAATTCTATGTACCTCACCATTTTGTCTAGATCTGTGGTATTAGGATGTATCATCGCTTCCATTGTAGACAACCAAATTGGGACCTTCGTATAGTGATTCTTCTTGATCTTTCCCCAAACTTTCAATAGGGCATCTCTTAGCATATGTCTTTGAAAGTAGGTATGTGATTTATTTTTCCCATCCCAAAGAAAGCCATGCCACCCTAGTTGGAAGTCATGGCCTTCTATTGTTAGAATTCATTTATTCTTAAAATATATCCAATCTTTAATCCATGTTAGGGATGCCACTTGGTGTAAAATTACACATTCTGGTAAACTGAAACCTCCTTTCCTCCTACTATCTTGCAGTAATTTGAATTTGATGCACGGTTTTTTCCCTGACCATATAAATTTTGATGTCATTTTATTTAATTGTTCAAAGAATTTTTTTTATCATTTTATTGGTACTGTTTAAAATAGATAAAGTGGTTTGGGTAGTGTTTTGATTGTTGAAATTCTGCCAATTAGTGATATAGGTAATTTAGTCCACTTATCCAGATCTTTTTGTATTTCTACTAAAAGTGTGTCATAGGTATCCCTCTTTATCGTGGTACATTTTTCAGATAGCCAAATTCCTAAATACTTAATTTTTTTGCTCTCAAAATTCCCAGTTTCTACTCTAGTTCTTTATTCTGTCTCTTGGTTAAATTCTTAGTCAATATTTAGGTTTTGTCTTTATTCATTTTAAATCCTGCTACCATGCCAAATGGTTTATATCTTGTAATAGATTAGGTCCAGACTCTAGAGGTTCCTCAATAATAAATGCCAAATCATCTGCAAATGCTTAGACCTTATATTCTTGTGACTTAATTTTTAATCCCTTTATTTCTAATTTGTGATAATAATGTCTCCACAGACAGAATGAATAACAAGGACGATAGAGGGCAGCCTTGTCTTACTCCTTTAGCTATTTCAAAGCTTTCTATTTGTTTCTCATTTATTATTATCTTTGCCCTTTGTATAGGGTATATGGCTCTAATCATTTCTATAAATTTTTCTCCAAAATTCATTTTTACTAATTGGTTTATTATAAAGTCCCAATTTAAGTTGTCAAAAGCTTTTTGTGCATCCAAAAATACCACAGCTACCTGTTTTTCAGGTGAACTTCATAGAATTCTAAAGCATTGATGATAACTCATGTTATTTTTTTATATGTCTGTTAGGTAGGAATCCGTTTTGATCCGAATGTATAATTTCATCTAGTATAATTTTGATTCTATTTGCTATTATAGCCATAAATATTTTATAGTCAGCAATGAGATTAGCCTATAATTCTGGATCTTCTGTTGTTCATTATTATTTTTGGGGATAAGGGTTATCAATGTTTCCGTCCAGGAATCTGGTATTTTGGCCTTTTCTGGTATTTTGACCTTCATTGTATATTTCTAATAATAGTTGTTCTAATGATTCTTGAAATTTTTTATAGAATTCAGCTGGGATTCCATCCAGGCCTGGAGTCTTATTATTTTTTGCTTTTGAATTGCTCTTTGTATCTCCAGTCTCGTTATTTCCTTATTTAATGCTTCTTTTGTTAAATCTGGTAATCTGGGAAGTTTCCTTTCTTGAAGGTATCTTTGAATATCTTTCCCTTCAATTTTTTCTTGACTATATAATGCTTGAAAATAATTTACTGCTGTACTTTTCTTTTTTTCTTTCTGGAAGTACATCACCCCATCTTCATCCTCTAGTTGTTTTATTAATTTCGTTTCCTTTTCTTTTTTTAATTTATGGGCCAACCATCTTCCGAGCTTGTTAGCATTTTCAAAATAATTTTGTTTAATTGCTCTGATTTTTTGTGCTATTTTTTCTTGGGTTAGTAGTTGTAATTTATGTTTAATTAATTCTTTTTCTACTTTAGTTTCTTGATTTTGAGGTTCTTTCTGTAATTTAGATTCTAATTTTGCCAATTTTTCTTGGAATTGTGTAAGGTGTTTCTTTTTAATTCTGCTTTTCCTTATTGTATATGCTATTGATAAATCCCTTATGTAAGCTTTCATTGTATCCCATAAATTTTGAATAGTAGTTTCTTCATTCCGATTTTGTTTTAGAAAAAGACCTAATTCTTTTTCTATACGTTGAACAAATTCCTTTTCTTTCACTACTCCTTGGTTCAGAATTATTATAATGTTGAACAATCATTAAATTAATAGTTATAAGCTGAGATCTATTTGTATGGTCTTCTTCAATATATATATATATATAAAACAGTATTATATAAAGCATTCATATCTCTATTAATGAAACAGACTTTAATATCACAGGTATATATGATTCTGTGCATGTTGTTTCTCTTACCATGCTAAAATTACATTACGTTCAAACAACTAAATATTATATGACAACATCATGAAGAATCAAGCTGTACAATAGTGGTCAAAATTGTGGAAACCTTTTGTAAAAGTGTATTTTTGAGGATTGATGGCTAATAACACCACTTTTTTTGGAGTAGTACCATAAAGTTATATGGTACATCTTGAATCTCCAAAGACCCACAAAGGGTCCTCTTTGTAGACTTTAGTTCAGCATTCAGTACCTTGATTCCAGACATTCTTCTAAGTAAGCTAACCAGCTAGCAGTACCTGAACACACTTGTAAATGGATCATAAACTTCCTAATAGACAGGAAGCAGCAGGTGAATCACATCAGATAACCTGTACAATTAGCACAGGACCCCCACAAAGCTATGTGCTGTCTCCACTTCTCTTCTCTCTATATACTAATGACTGCATCTCGAACGATCCATCTGTTACACTACTGAAGTTCGCAGATGACACAACAGTGATCGGTCTCATTTGAGACAATGATGAATCCGCATATAAACGAGAGGTCGAACGACTAGCCTTGTGGTGCGACCGAAACAATCTGGAACTGAACACACTCAAAACCGTAGAAATGGTGGTGGATTTTAGGAGAAACTCTCCCATACTACCACCTCTTACAATACTAGACAACACAGTATCAACAGTAGAGACCTTCAATTTTCTAGGTTCTACCATATCTCACGATCTAAAATGGACACCCAACATCAAAAACGTCATCAAAAAAGCACAATAAAGAATGTTCTTTCTGCTCAAACTGCTCAAGGAGCTGCTGATACAGTTCTACAGAGGAATTATTGAGTCTATCATCAGCACCTCTATAACTACCTGGTTTGGTTCTGCAACCCAACAAGAAAGACACAGACTTCAGAGGATAATTAGAACTGCAGAAAAAAACAATTACTACCAACCTGCCTTCCATTGAGGATCTGTATACTGCACGAGTCAAAAAGAAGGCTGTAAAAATAATTACAGACCCCTCACATCCTGGACATAAACTGTTTCAGTTCCTACCCTTAAACTACACTATAGAGCACTGCACACCAGAACAACTAGACACAAGAACAGTTTTTTTCCAAACGCCATCACTCTGCTAAACAAATAATTCCCTCAACACTATCAAACTATTTACTAAGTCTGCATTACTATTAATCTTCTCATTGTTCCTATCACCCATCTCCTCCCACTTATGACTGTATGACTGTAACCTTGTTGCTGGTATCCTTAAGATTTATATTGACCTATGACTATCATTAAGTGTTGTACCTTATGATTCTTGATGAACGTATCTTTTCTTTTATGTACACCGAGAGCATATGTACCAAGACAAATTCCTTGTGTAGCCAATCACACTTGGCCAATAAAGAATTCTATTCTATTCTATTCTATTCTATTCTATTCTGTTCTGTTCTGTTCTGTTCTGTTCTGTTCTGTTCTGTTCTGTTCTGTTCTGTTCTAGTCTATTCAATATATCAATGGGAAGATAATTTAATCAAAAATGTAATGCAACAAAGTTTGTTCAATTATCTGTATTCTATGAAAAGGTATAGCCAAATAACCAGAAAAAAGTAGCACAACTTGCTTAGGTTGATATCAGGTAGCTTTCCTTCATATGATTGTAGCCAATGAGCATGAGTGTTTAGAGAGCCAATCAGGTATTGTTAAGTTCAGGCAATGAAGAGGCAGGAGACCAGTGAGTGACAACAGCTCTTTAGTTTATTGTGACCCCAGCGAACACAACCGGCAAAAACCCCTCCTTAAATACTCTATTGGTTGAGGCTTCAACCAATCAGCAACGTGCAATTTTCCCGCCCAAAATTCCCTCTCAAAGTTTATTTATTTTTTTTTATTTATTATTTAAATTTATATACCGCCCTATCTCCCAAAAGGACTCAGGGCGGTTTACAGGCATATAAAACATCAGTATACAAAATTAAAATAATCTTTAAAAAACTTATTCCAGTGCCCTATCATTTAAAATACAAATATAAATATTAAAATCAATTTAAAACCCCTATAAAATTTAAAATCTAAGCCAGTCCTGCACAGATGAATAAATGTGTCTTGAGCTCGCGACGGAAGGTTCGAAGGTCCGGAAGTTGACGGAGTCCTGGGGAGCTGCTCCAGAGGGCGGAGCCCCACAGAGAAGGCCCTTCCCCTGGGCGTCGCCAGACGACACTGCCTAGCTGACGGCACCCTGAGGAGTCCCTCCCTGTGAGAGCGCACGGGTCGGTGAGAGGTATCTGGTCGCAGTAGGCGGTCCCGTAGATAACCCGGCCCTATGCCATGGAGCGCTTTAAAGGTGGTCACCAAAACCTTGAAGCGCACCCGGAAGGCCACAGGTAGCCAGTGCAGCCTGCGCAGGATGGGTGTTATGTGGGAGCCACGAGGGCTCCATCTATCACCCGCAGCCGCATTCTGGACTAACTGTAGCCTCCGGATGCCCTTCAAGGGGAGCCCCATGTAGAGAGCGTTGCAGTAATCCAGGCGAGACGTCACGAGGGCGTGAGTGACCGTGCATAGGGCCTCCCGGTCCAGAAAGGGGCGCAACTGGCGCACCAGGCGAACCTGGTAGAACGCTCTCCTGGAGACGGCCGCCAAATGATCTTCTAGAGACAGCCGTTCATCCAGGAGGACGCCTAAGTTGCGCACCCTCTCCATCGGGGCCAGTGACTCGCCACCGATGGTCAGCCGCGGATTTAGCTGACTGTACCGGGATGCCGGCATCCACAGCCACTCTGTCTTGGAGGGATTGAGCTTGAGCCTGTTTCTCCCCATCCAGACCCGTACGGCCTCCAGACACCCGGACAGCACTCGATAGCTTTGTTGGGGTGGTCCGTGTGAAAAGCACAGCTGGGTGTCATCCGCATACAGCTGGTACTTCACACCGAAACCACTGATGATCTCACCCAGCGGCTTCATGTAGATAAAGAACAGAAGGGCGAGAGATCGACCCCGCGGCACCCCACAAGTGAGGCGCCTCGGGCCGACCTCTGCCCCCTGTCAACACCGACTGCGACCGGTCGAGAGATAGGAGGAGAACCACCGATAAACGGTGCCTCCCACTCCCAAACCCCCCAACCGGCGCAGCAGGAT
The DNA here is from genome assembly GCF_028640845.1 of Ahaetulla prasina. Lineage (NCBI taxonomy): Eukaryota > Metazoa > Chordata > Lepidosauria > Squamata > Colubridae > Ahaetulla > Ahaetulla prasina. The sequence continues at coordinate 84,545,109 of NC_080543.1, read as the reverse complement.
ACCATGGTCGATGGTATCGAAAGCCGCTGAGAGGTCTAATAGGACCAGGGCAGAGGAACAACCCCTATCCCTGGCCCTCCAGAGATCATCCACCAACGCGACCAAAGCCGTCTCCGTGCTGTAACCGGGCCGGAAACCGGACTGGAACGGGTCTAGATAGACAGTTTCATCCAGGTGCAAGGGAAACTGATATGCCACGAAGCGAAGGTTGGAGACCGGACGATAATTACCTAAAACAGCCGGGTCCAGGGAAGGCTTCTTGAGGAGGGGCCTCACCACCGCCTCTTTCAAGGTGGCCGGAAAGACACCCTCCACCAAAGAAGCGCTCGTAATCGCCTGGAGCCAGCCTCGTGTCACCTCCTGCGTGGCCAGCACCAACCAGGAGGGGCACGGGTCCAGTAAACATGTGGTGGCATTCAGCCTCCCCAACAACCTGTCCATGTCCTCGGGAGCGACAGGGTCAAACTCATCCCATACAATGTCACCAAGACCACCCTCAGCCGTCTCACCCGTATCACCGCAATCTTGGTCCAAACCATCCCGTTCAAAATACATTACACTCCTTCCCTCCCAGAACGCTTTGTACCTCTATTTACATAATATTTACATGCTATTTCTCTACGTAGTCACGCAGGTAAACAGGGCGTCTCCTAACTCTTTCTGACCTGCGTTCATTCTCTGGGAGAGAGTCGAGCTGGTCGGAGGGAATGTTTGTTCCTCCCAGCTCCTCCTCTAGGCCGTCCGGCCCTGGATTATTGGCTGAGTCGTTCCTGTTGCCTTCAGGAGGAACCGGTTGGCGTCGCTGGACTTCATCGGAATCAGATAAGTCCTCCGCTCGCCTCGGGTTTGAGTCAGCTGCAGATTCAAACAATTGGTAGTCAGGGCCTGGTTGTTTGGTTTCTAGTTTGTTTGGTATACGTTTTCTTAACTGGTCTATGTGGCGTTTCCATACCCGGCCGTCCTCCATGTCTACTACGTATGATTTGGGTCCGTTTATGCCCAGAATTTCCCTTTAACCATGTTGGGCTCGCTATAGTTGTGTGCCCATACTGGGTCACCCACTGTCATTTCCTGGTTTTTCCTTGAATACCCTTGTACCCGTCTGGGGTATAAGTTGGGTTTAGTCGGTCTAGCGGGCACCTGAGTTTCCTGCCCATTAAGAGTTCCGCTGGGCTGCGCCAGTTGTTACACAAGGGTCCTATGTTGACGGCCAGGAAAGTGTCTATTTTCGTTTGCCAGTTGCCTGGACTTATCCTAGATAGCGCTTCCTTGGTGCTCCGAACGAAACGTTCTGCAAGTCCGTTCGTCGCCGGGTGGAAAGGCGCCGAGAGGACATGTCTGATGCCCTCTCCCGCTAAATACCCTCAAACTGGTTTGCCGTGAATTGCGGGCCGTTGTCAGAGACTAGGTGTCGGGCAGGCCGTGTGTTACGAATAGATGCCTTAGGACTGTGATTACTGCTTCGCCATTGTGCTTTTCATGAGGATTATTTCTAACCATTTTGAGTAGGCATCTACTACAATTAAAAGGTCTGCCCATGGAACGGCCCGCAAAATCTATGTGAATCCTGGACCAAGGCCCTGGGGTTTCTCCCACTCTCTAACTGGGGCTGTAGGGGTAGCGACCTCGACTCTTGGCAGGATTGGCATTTCCTACCCTGTCGCTGATGTCCTTATCCATTAAGGGCCACCATACATAACTCCTCGCTAAACTCTTCATCCGCACAATCCTGGGTGGCCCACATGCAACAGTTCCAACACATTTTCGTAATTTTCTGGGATAACTACCCTATCCCCCCATAACAGACACCCCCCTTGAACAGACAGTTCTGATTGTTTTTTTGCAAAGTCTTTGAAACGCTCGCCCGGCGCAGCGGGCCAACCCCTTTGCACCCAACCGATTACAGTCCGTATTGTAATGTCTCTATAAGATGCCCTAGCCACCTGCTTGGATGTGACTGGGCCAGAGTCCAAAGAGTCAATTAGTAAGACGGGTGTCCCCGGGGTGGGGTCTTCAATTGTCTCTGGTAAAGGGCATCTGCTCAGAGCGTCCGCATGCCCTAAGTCTTTTCCTGGGCGGTGGAGCAATTTGTAGGAGTATGCCGCTAGGAAAATAGTCCATCGGGTCAGCCTGGGAGAAAGTGCCACGGGTGTTGGGCGGTCACCCGCTAAAAGCCCTAGAAGGGGTCTGTGGTCCGTGACTATCTCAAATCTCGCCCAACAAGTATTCGTGGAATTTCTTAACCCCGGAGACTATGGCCAATGCTTCCTATCTAACTGGCTGTAGTTCCTTTCCGCAGAGGACATCGTCCGGAATAATACGCTATAGGGGCTTCTGTTCCATTCGGTAACCTATGGCTGAGCACCGCCCCACCCCATATGGTGAAGCGTCGAAACTAGCACTAGTGGCAACGTGCCATTGTACTGGATGAGGAGGCTATCGCTGGACAAAAGGTTTTTACCCCTCAAATGCCCTAGCCTCTTCTCTGCCCCAGGACCACACAGCTTTTGCTAGCAACTTATGTAGCGGTTTCGGCTACTGTTGCTTTATTCTTCAAGAATACATAGAAATTAACAAGCCCCAAGAATGCCTGTAATTCTGTTTTATTTTTGGGGCTGGGGCCTTTCTAATGGCCCGTACCTTGCTCTCCGTGGGTGGATCCTTCCTGTCTATTCGGTATCCTAGGAATTCTACAGATTTCACCCCAATGTGGCATTTGTTGAGCTTAACTTTAAGCCCCGCAGACCTAAAAATGCCCAACACCTTCCTTAGTTTTACCCCGAGTTCCTCTAAGTTTTCAGCTGATACCAATACATCGTCGAAGTATGGTACCACTCCTGGCAGGCCCTGTAATAATCGCTCCATTAGGTTCTGGAAGAGCCCTGGGGCTACGCTAACTCCGAACTGGAGTCGCTACATTTGAAAGCCCCGTGGTGCGTGACAATTGTCTGCGCCTCAGCTGTGCTGCTATCTACAGGTAGCTGCTGGTAGGCTTGGGCCAAATCGAGTTTGGCGAAGACCTGCCCTTGCCCTAAGGAGTGTAGCAAATGTTGCACCACTGGAACAGGGTATGCACTTTTCTGCAATGCTTTGTTAAGCGTTGCTTTGTAGTCAGTGCAAATCCGGACCGAACCGTCCGGTTTGACTGGGGTTACTATGGGTGTCTCCCATTTTGCATGATCGACGGGGACTAGTATTCCCTGGCTTACTAGCTTGTCCAATTCTCGGTCAATTTTAGGCTTTAGGGCGAATGGAACCCTCCTAGCCTTTAACCGGATGGGGGCGACTTGGGGGTCAAGGTTGAAAGAAATAGGGGTCCCCATGTACTTGCCCAGGCAATCCTTGAATACGTCTTCGAACTCCTTCAGTAGTTCGTCTCTGAGGATGACATCGCTCCTGTGGACCCCGGTCACTCCCATGCCCAAAGCTCGGAACCAGTCCAGCCCTAGCAAACTCGGTAGAGTTCCGTTTACTATGGTGATCGGCAGGGTCTTTGTGAATTGTCCATATTTGACTTGGATGGATGTGGCTCCTCGAACAGGGATCCGATTCCCCTGGTAGTCCTGCACTCTCAGCTTCTGGGTTTGTAGCTGACATTTAGCGATCGCTGGCAAGTCTCTCACGATGGTGTCCCAGGACATAATTGTGATTGACGACCCAGTGTCTACTTCCATGGGGCACTGCACCCCTTCAATGTAGACTTGGGTAAATATTTTCTTCTCTAGTCGTGTCGATGCGTGGCCCACTCTCACAGTGGTCTGGTTTAACTTTGCGCCCTTTTTAAATGGACCAATCCCGGGCCGCTTCACTGCTCCTGCGCTCTGATTGGTCGGTTTGAATTTTTGGGGGGAAGGTTGGGGGGCTCGGCAGGCCCGAGCTATGTGTCCTTTTTTTTCACACCGCCGACAAACCGCGTCTTTGAATCTGCAGTTTTGCCGTTGGTGTTGCCCCCAACAACTCACACATTCGTCCCGGTCACCTCTCTCCAGCCTCCTGGTGTGGAACACCTCTTCCTCTTCCTCACCTTCCGATTCGGCCTGGACTTCCTCACTGTGGACCGGTGTAGTCTTTGTCCCGGCACCCTGCGCGTTTGGCTTTTGCAAGGTCTCCGCCGCCTTGGTGGACATCTCATGAGCTCTGGCTTCGTCCAGGGCTATCGCTAAAGTCAGGTTGCTTTTAGACAGCAGCCGCCTTTGTAGTCTGATGTCCCTGACCCCACAAATGAGTTGTTCGAGTAAGGAATCCTCCAAATCTCTGTACTCGCAGTGGTTTGCGGCTTTCCTCAATGCGGCCATGTACACACTTATTGATTCGCCTTCTTGCTGTACCCGTTGCCTCAATTCGAAACGCTGGACGAACTTTGACGGTACCGGTGCGTAGTGCGCTCGAAGTGTTGTTTGTAGTGTCTGCCACGGTACCGATTGTACCGGCATTGGCTCTGAGAGTGACTCCGCCGTATCGAAGACCTCTGGACTGCAGTGGCTCAGGAAGTATGCTCGCTTCCGATTGTCCGAGACTCCCTGTAGTTCGTTTGCTTCGAGGAAACACTCGAAGCGAGCCATGTACGACCCCCATTTCTCCTTGGCTGGGTCGAATGGCACTGGCAGCATGTAGCTGGACATCGCTATTTTCCGCCTTCGAGAACTGGCTGGGTTTTCGAATTCCTGGTTCCTTCAGCTCTTTCTTTCAATCTCACTGCCTCAACATCCCACCTTCGTCGCCAATGTTAAGTTCGGGCAATGAAGAGGCAGGAGACCAGTGAGTGACAACAGCTCTTTAGTTTATTGTGACCCCAGCGAACACAACCGGCAAAAACCCCTCCTTAAATACTCTTTTGGTTGAGGCTTCAACCAATCAGCAACGTGCAATTTTCCCGCCCAAAATTCCCTCTCAAAGTTCAAAATACATTACAGGTATCATCTTGTTTTGGCAATGTGCCAATCAGATCACTGTAGGATTCAGGTTTTTTTTTTGTAAAAAAGTTTTATTTTTACATTCATATCCAATAACATATTTAATGTACAGTCATATATAATTAGTAGGATTCAGTTATTGATGTCATGTATTGAAGCTGAGAGGAGGACATTTGTCAGTGTGTTATGTGATCACTATCAAGTTGGCTGGATTTTTTTGTATTCTTTTATTTAGTGAGCTTCTAAAACATAATAAAATTAAAGTAATGGTGCAAAGAGTTGACTGGTCTCCCAGAAAGCGATGTAAAATAGTATTATTAAGTGAACAAGGCTACAGTTATAAAGAAATTAGAAGAAAAATTGGTGGAAACTTAACCAAAGGTGGCATTTCTAAGTTTTTGAAGAGGTATAAGGAGACTCCGTCACTACAAAACCACATTGGTAAAGGCAGGAAAAGGTGCACAACAGCAAGTGATGATAGAAGAATTAAGAGACTGTGCCTACATAACAGAAGAAAATCATCTGGGTGTATACAAAATGAAATGGCAAAATGCAATGTGAAGTTGACTGTTCAACTTCAGTGTGAAGGGCTGTTTGGTGCAGACTGCAGGAATTTGGCTTAAAATCTAGAATTCCACAAAAAAAGCCACTTTTATCTCTCAAACAAAGGTTGAAAAACATTACATTAGATTAAATTATATTTCCATTGATAATATAATTTTATGGTACTACTCCAAAAAAAGTGGTGTTATTAGCCATCAGATCTTGAAAATACACTTTTCCCAAAAGGTTTCCACAATTTTGGCCACTACTGAACATTCAAAACAATGAAAAGAAAGGGAGTCTAATACTATCACTACTTTTTAATCTGCTATGCAGTGGAGCGATTCAGCTCTTAATTTTTTGCATAGTTTGGTGAACCAGTTGATCCCACCACTGGCTGGCCCTGTCCACCAGAATTGGATGTGGAGTCTACAGGGGTATGACTGGGAGCCGTGCTGATAAGCTGGGAGGTGACGAATGGACCAGCTGTGCCAATCAGCTGGGAGGCTGTCCCCCACATAGCCCATATTTGGCCTGAACGACCTCTTGCAAAATCCTGCAGCAACTACCACTTATGTATGAGCAATCATAATGCAAAATTCTCACTCCCACCACACCCCAGAGCCATCATAATGCAAAAGCCTCATTTCCACCTCATTCCATCAGCCATTATAATTCTACATTCCTTATTTATAGAAATCATATCAAAATTTAGAATGAAATTCACTGGGAGCCATCTCATATAAGGCAGGCTCTGAGTTCCTCTAACCAAAAAGTGTTTATTGATAGAAGAGAGTATTTGTAGCTCAGGGTTGAGCTGAGGGGTCCTTGGTGCTCTCTGAGCTTGATAGTTTTCTTGCAGATGTTTCATTACCAAACTAGGTAACATCATCAGTATTAGAAGGGAGTAGAGTTTGCTCTTATTTTCATATACTAATAGCTTACCTTGTCAGTGTTGATCAGTTGCTTCACAAACAGTGTTTTGATTGGTGCCAGGTCTCTACAGTCTCAGGCAGAGAAGGGCTATTTTGCACCCCTCCCTCAAATGTGCTTTAAAATACAACTTCCTTTAGAAACCTCCAACATGCAAACTGTGGTTACTCATCCACAAATGAATCCTCTTTACCTGGAGCTTCAAAGTTTGCTGTTTGCTGGGAAGATGTGTAGCTAAAAGTCGGTCTACAATTAGTGTACATCTGACTTTGGGGGTATTTCTTTTCTTCTTTTTTTTAAATTCATAAACATTTTGAATACAGTATAAAGTCAGGGTATATTATTTACAAAAGAAAAATGAAGAGAAAACAAAAAGAAATATAAATACATATATTGGTAACAATATTAATAATATAACAGAATGGTTTTGGCTAAATTTCTCTTTATATTAGCTTATTTATAATTCTGTTAATTATATTGGCATATTTATAATTATAAACCATCTTTATATTTAATTCATATATAGCAATAATCTTTCTTCATCTAATTTCTACCTCTTATCTCTAACCACTCATAAAATCTATTCCATATCAAGTAATATTCTGTGTCTTCTGTGTCTTTTATTTTTAAAGTCAGTCTATCCATCTCTGCACAGCCTAATATTTTCCCAATTACATCTTCATCTGATGGAGTGTTCCCATTTCTCCAATACTGTGCAAATACAATCCTTGCTGCTGCCAGTACATGCAAAACTAAATATATAGTCTCTTTATCTAACTCTCCGGCGTTATACCCAATAAAAATATTTCTGATTTCAGAGCTATATGTTGCTTGATCATCTTTTCCAACCAAGTATGAATTTTCTTCCAATATTTTCTTGCTTTCATACAAGTCCACCACATATGGTAATAAGTATCTGGGGTCTGATTACATTTCCAACATAGGCAGACATATTGATAAACATTTTTGCCAATCTTGCTGGTGGCAAATGCCACCTATAAAACATTTTATATAGATTTCCCTTATAGGCAGTATCCATTGTCAGTTTATAGTTCCTATCCCAAAGTTTTTGCCATTTATCTAATTTTATAGTGTAACCAAATTTTTTGCCCATACAATCATTGTTTCTTTGACTTGGTCCTCTTCCATTTTATAACAGTAAATAATTATATATTTTTTAAATCAGTTTTTCATCTGTCCCTAATAAGAACTTATCAAGTTGGTTCTTATTGTTGGTTCTTTATAAAGACCCCATGTTTTTACATCTTTCTTGTATCTTGATTGTATTTGCAGATATGGCCAGCAAGCTAAATCCACCCCTTGGTTTTGTAATTGTTGTCTAGTTTTAAGTTCACCATTCTCATTTAAAATGTCTTTATAAAATACATTTTTTTCCAAGTTAATAATAGAAATAGAATAACAGAGTTGGAAAGGACCTTGGAGGTCTTCTAGTCCAACCCCCCTGCCTAGGCGGAAAACCCTACACCACTTCAGACAAATGGTTATCCAAAATCTTCTTTAAAACTTCCAGTGTTGGAGCATTTACAACTTCTCGCAAAGCGTGCATGCATGTGTGAGCGAACCGGTAGCAAAGTAAGTGAAACCCACTAATGGTTTTAGCCTCCAGGCCCCTAATCATTTTTGTTGCTCTTCTCTGCACTCTTTCTAGAGTCTCCACATCTTTTTTATAGATGGCAACCAAAACTGAATGCAGTATTCCAAGTGTGGCCTTATCATGTGATATTAACCCTTCAAGTGATCTTGATTCTATCCCTCTGTTTATGCAGCCTAGAACTGTGTTGGCTTTTTTGGCAGCTGCTGCACATTGCTGGCTCATATTTAAATGGCTGTCCACTAAGACTCCAAGATCCCTCTCACAGTTACTACTACTGAGCAAGATATCACATATACTGTACCTGTACATTTTGTTTTTCTTGCCTAAATGTAGAACCTTACTTTTTTCACTGTTGAATTTCATTTTGTTAGATAGCACCCAATGTTCAAGTCTGTCAAGATTCTTCTGTATTTTAAGCCTATCTTCTGGAGTGTTGGCTATTCCTGTGAGTTCAGTGTCATCTGCAAATTTGATGAGTTCCCCCTCTATCCCCTCATCCAAGTCATTGATGAAGATGTTGAAGAGTACTGAGCCTAAAACAGAGCCTTGGGGTACTCCACTGCATACTTCCCTCCATGTAGATGTAGTTCCATTGAGGACTACACGTTGAGTGCGGTTGGTCAGCCAGTTACGAATCCATCTGGTGGTGATGCTGTCTAACCCACATTTTTCTACTTTATCTAGTAGTAGGTTATGGTCTACTTTATCAAATGCTTTACTGAAGTCCAAGTAAATTATATCAACAGCATTCCTCTGGTCCACTAATTTTGTTACTTTGTCAAAGAATGCAATAAGACTAGTCTGGCATGATCTGTTTTTGACAAACCCATGTTGGCTTTTGATTATTACTTTGCTTGCTTCTAGGTGTTCGCTGGTTCGTTGCTTGATTATCTTTTCCAGAATTTCCCCTGGTATTGAGGTCAGGCTGATAGGTCTGTAGTTTCCTGGATTTACTTTTTTTCTTTTTTTGAAGATGGGAACTACATCAGCTCTTTTCCAGTCCTTTGGCAGTTCCCCTGTGCTCCAGGATCTTTGAAAGATATAGTTCAGTGGTTGTGAGATCTCGTCTGCCAGTTCCTTCAGAACCTTGAGGTATAATCCATCTATTCCTGGTGATTTGAACTCATCTAGGGTAGACAGGTATTCATTTACCATTTTCTTCCCTATTTTAACTTGTGTTCCTAATCTGTTTTTTGTGGTGCTGTTTTTGATAGGTTGGCCTGTTTTTTTCCTTTTGTGTAAAGACAGATGCAAAACATGAGTTAAGTAGTTCTGCTTTCTTCCTGTTGAACTTTTTCTTTCATCTCTCCTGTATCGTTTCTCATTTCCTTATGTCTTTCCTTATCTCACTGTGACATTTTGTCATTGATTCCTGTAATGCCTGGAGCATCGCCAATACCTCTTTTTGAGATTTATTTGATTTTTCCAGCTGCAACATACTCTCAGTCAAACGCTGATTGGATGGACTTGAGGATGCTGATGACGATGTAGAAGATGCCTTCTTCCCTATTCTGGTTATATTTGAAGTTGACATCTCAATAGCTAATGTTAATTTCTTCTTTCCTTCTTCCCTCTGTTTATAAGCTAACAATGGATACTTCCATCAATCCTACTAACAACCAGAAAAAATATACCAACCAAAAGCTAACCACCTGTAGTTTCCCAACACTTCAATATCCCACATATTCAATAAAGATAACCCACATATAAAAAGAATAAAATCATATTACAGCTTCAACTCTCTTCAATTTAGGTTCAGTCAGTCTTCAATGTCTCAGTGTCTTGATATCTCAATATTTTGATATTTCAATACCAAAATCAAAATTAATTCAGTTTGTAATCCATAGGGGCTGCTGTAATTCCAGTCTTGACTTTTTACTGTTCCAATTGTTTACAAAATCAGTCCACCGGAGAAAAGGAAAAATAATCAAAAAGGGAAAAGGGAAAGAGGAAAATTATTTGTCCTTAAAAATGTCTTTTATATTCTATCAATTAATATTTGTAATCCATAGGACCCGCTGCATTCCCAGACTTTGGTAGTTCAATGTTTAAGAAAAAAGAGGGGGGAAAAGAGGGATAAAAAACCAAACCAAAACAAAAATGATGATGATGATGATGATGATGATGATGATAATAATAATAATAATAATAATAATAATAATAATAATAATAATAATATGTCAAGCTAAACCCAAAGTTTTCTTCTCACCTCTGCAAAATAAGTATTTGTCTTTTCACTTTTGCGTCCATTATTCAAAAATATTTATTATTTATTTATTTATTTATTAATCATATTTATATCCCGCCCTTCTCCCGAAGGACTCAGGGCGGTTAACAGCCAATTTAAAAACACATTATTATACAAGTTAAAAACAGGATAAAATTAATATAACTTATGGCCAAATTTTCCTAAAAACTAAACAATAACAATCTAAAACCCCATTAAAACAGCATTTTTAGGCTAGCCCTGCTTGATGGAATAAAAGAGTCTTCAGCTCGCGGCGGAAATATTTATAATCCACAAGATCCAGAAAGAATTCTTCTCTATAGCTGCCCCAATCTTACTTTTTCCCACAGTAGTTTCCAAAACAAGGCTTAATCATTAATCTATTATTTTATTTTTATTTTATTTATTTATTTTGTCACAACATCATACAAAAAGATTATTTTATTTATTTATTTTGTCACAACATCATACAAAAAGATTATATAGTATATACACATATAAACATATATAGGAAGAAGAAAAGAAAAACAATAGGACAGGAACGGTAGGCACGTTTGTGCGCTTATGGTCCTCTTAGGAATGGGGTGAGGTCAATAGTAGAAAGTTTTTGGTTAAAGCTTTTAGGATTATGAGAAGAGACCACAGAGTCAGGTAAAGTATTCCAAGCACTGATGATTCTGTTACAGAAGTCATATTTTCTGCAATCTAGATTAAAGCGGTTGACATTAAGTTTAAATCTATTAGTTGCTCTTGTATTGTTGCAATTAAAGCTGAAATAGTCTTTGACAGGAAGGACATTACAATAGATGATTCTGTGAGTTAAACTTAGGTCTTGTCGAAGGCGACGGAGTTCCAAGTTTTCTAAGCCTAGGATTTCAAGTCTGGTGGGATAAGGTATTTTGTTGTTTTCAAAGGAATGGAGAACTCTTCTTGTAAAATATTTCTGGACACGTTCAATTGTATTGATGTCAGAGATGTGGTGAGGGTTCCAAACAGGTGAGCTGTATTCTAGAATTGGTCTAGCAAATGTTTTATATGCTCTGGTTAGTAGTGTGGTGTTTTTGGAAAAGAAGCTACGCAAAATTAGGTTTACAACTCTTAGAGTTTTTTGCTATGTAGTTGCAGTGGGCTTTGGCACTTAGATCATTTGACATGAAAACTCCAAGGTCTTTAACGGGATGGGGGTCGTCTGTAAGGTAATGTCCATCTAGTATGTACTTAGTTTTAGGGTTCTTTTTTCCTATATGTAAGACTGAGCATTTGCTGGTTGAAATTTGGAGCTGCCAATTTTTAGACCAAGCGGTTAGATGGTCAAGGTCATTTTGAATGATAGAAGTGTTGTCTGTGGTGTTAAATAGTTTGACATCGTCAGCAAAGAGAACACAATTACTTGAGATATGGTCACAAAGATCATTAATGTATAGAATAAAGAGTGTTGGTCCAAGGACACTGCCTTGAGGAACGCCACTCTTGACAGGAACAGGATTTGATAAAGCATTGCCAATTTTGACCACTTGTTGTCTGTTAGACAGAATCTATTCCCTAGCACAAGATGTAGCAGTACTCAAAACAAAGAATTATCAGTCTTTTATTGAGTCTAACCAATTCAAAGTATTTCTTCTTGTATATACCAACTTCAGCCAGCAGATGGCAGCCTTACTTTCTTTTTCCTTTCCACTGTAAGTTAGGTGTCTTGAAAGAGAAAAATAATAATAAAAAAGAGGGGGGAAAACTCTCACTGTGTAGCCAAAAAAGAGGTTTAGAAAAAATAACTCAAAAGAAATGCATCATATCTATATCTTGAAAAATCTCTTATTAAGGTACTCAGTCCAGTCTTTCTCTTTCAATTAAAAATAGTTATTTCCTTGCTTCACTCTCATCTCCAATGGGTGTATAATCCACTCAAAACTTTCACTTGCCGCTTCTGGAGTGGGGAAAGAGTAACAATTCCCTCCTTCCTTCTCTCTGGAGTCTCCCTTCTTCACAAAAATATTTTGGTGAATTTAGTTTAGGTTCTGGGTAGAAATTAGGCAATCCTTACCCCAATCCGATACACTATTTCTTTTCTGCTTTTCTTCATGCTTGCTTGTTCTGGCTGTCAGAGCTTTGGTTAAGCCATTAATGGCCATCTTCTTCTCCGCCTGTCAGGAAGATTTTCCCATATCCACTAAAGTGGACTGCCGTCCACTTGCGATCTACAGGATTCTTCCTTTCCTTTCACCTCTACAAGGTGATGTTTGACTCCAAAGACCCTGCAGGCAGGCAGAAATCAGCTGGGCTTCGCAGAGACTTGTAGCCACACCTGTCCCACTCCGATGACAAATGGGAAGTCCTGGGGATATTTTTTCATAACCAAAGAAAAGCGTATTTTCTGTGAAGTTCATACCCCTTGCTTGCTGGATCTGGATGTCACAAAGCAAAGCCCACATTTTGTAATTATCCCGGGTGCCCTGTTTTGACTCGCAGAGTGCTATAGGAGGCTGAGTGCTGTCACGTCCCCTGGCCATGCCCCTGGCCATGTCTACCCAGCCATGCCCACCCAGCCGGTCATTAGGGCAGAGAACTGGTTTGTTAAATTATTTGAATCCCACCACTCCTGCTATGACAGGTAAGCATATTATTAAAGTGAACTATCTGGCAAATAACTTCTACTTTGCCTTTATGTTTTCAGCACTACACACTGCAAACATGTTTGTTTAAAAACTAAACAGAACATTTCAGAGTAAAATATCCTCAACTTTTTTTTCCTGTTCCTCTATTTATGTATTGTACAGGCATTCTTAAATTCACAATCTATAACTATACAAATACATAAAGAAAACAATAGGTCAATATGTATAGCATAGTAATAAAGCAAATTTGTTTGTTGAATTACGTTGCAGAGCAACTGTCATCTAAGACAGGATTCTCTGGTGTGGAGTGATGTAATCAGCTAATAATAAATGGGAAGGAGTGAGGTAGCTCACATGGTTAGAATGCTGGTTAACAATCAGTAAACCCATGTTTAAAACCTGAGTGCTGCTAAGTGATGGGGTGAGTTCCTGTCATTCACTTCAGCTCCTGCCCACTTAGCAGTTTGAAAGCATTCAAACGTGAGTAGATAAGTAGATATCACTAATGTGGTGGGCACATTAACAGGGACATGGAAGGAGCCCCCAACTAGGCATTCCCCAGGCAATGATGATATCACCGGCTAATCCTTTCCCCCTGGATGTATCTCAGTGCTTCCAACCTGAAAGCAGAAACATGGTAAGTAGGACATAATTGTATTATAGTAAGCAGGCTGTATGGATGAATCCTCAGTAATTCCACAATTACAGGAAATTATAGACAATTGATCTGGGCTCCTTGAATGAAAAGCAGGATGAACTTAATCAACAAGTTAGAATAATTGAAAGAGTACAGTGGAGTGGAGTGGAGTGGAGTGGAGTGGAGTGGAGTGGAGTGGAGTGGAGTGGAGTAGAGTAGAGTAGAGTAGAGTAGAGTAGAATAGAATAGAATAGAATAGAATAGAATAGAATAGAATAGAATAGAATAGAATAGAATAGAATAGAATCTGGAAGGAACCTTGAAGGTCTTCCAGTCCAGCCTGCTGCTCAAGCAAGAGAGCCTACAACATCTCAGATAAGTGACTGTCCAGTCTCTTCTTAAAAACCTCCAGTGATGGAGAACCCATGACTTCTGAAGGCAAGCTGTTCCACTGGTTAATTGTCCTCACTGTTAGGAAATTTCACCTTAATTCCAGGTTGCTTCTCTCTTTGTTTAGTTTCCAACTATTATTTCTTGTCCTGCCCTTTGGTGCTTTGGAGAATAATTTGACTCCCTCTTCTTTGTGGAAGCCTCTCAAATACTGAAATACTGCTATCATGTCACCCCTAGTCTTCTTTTCTTTAGACTAGCCAGACCCAAAACCTGCACCCATTCTTCATATGGTTTAGTCTCCAGGCCTTTGATCATCTTAGTTGCTCTTCTCTGAACTTTTTCCAAGGTTTCAACATCTTTTAAGTAATATGGTGACCACAATTGGTTGCAGTATTCCAGGTGTGGTCTTACTAGGATTTTGTAAAGTGGCACTAATACTTCATGTGATCTTGATTCTATGCCTCTGTTTATACAACCCAGGATTGTATTAGCTTTTTTGGCTGCTGCTGCACATTGCTGGCTCATATTCAAGTGATCATCCACTAGGACTCCAAGTTCCCTCTCACAGTTACTGTTTTTGAGCCAGATCTTGCCTAATCAGTACTTATACCTTTGATTTTTCCTGTATAAATGTAAAGTTTTGCTTTTCTCCAAATTAAAATTCATTTTGTTGGATAGGGCCCATTGTTCAAGATCTTCTTTGATCCTCAGCTTGTCTGGGGTATTGGCTATTCCTGCCAGTTTAATATCATCTGCAAATTTGATGAGTTCCCCTTCTATTCCCTCATCTAAGTCATTTAGGAAGATATTGAAAAGTACTGGACCTAAGACTGAGCCTTGTGCTACCCCACTGCTTACTTCTCTCCATGTGGATGTAATACCATTAAGGACTACTCATTGAGTATGGTTTGTCAGCCAGTTACAAATCCTTCTGGTGGTGATATTGTCTATTCCACATTTTTCTAGCTTACCAAGAAGTAGATGTGTCAAATGACTTACTGAAATTTATTTTATTTATTTATTTTATTTATTTATTTGTCACAACAGTATATATAAGCATAAGCAAGAAATAACCATATTTTTTCAGTGGCAGGTTCCTGTTGCCAGAAAGAAATCTTTGATTTTAACTAGACTTGCTAAACTTTCTTTCCAGAAAGCAACAACCAGCTAAGAAGAAAAACAACCTACCAAAAGCCAGAAATCAGCCAAGGTGGAAAAGGTTTCCAAACAGCAGAGGCTACAGGGGGGGAAAAAAGTCAGAGTACAAATAAGATCTGCATTCAAGTAATCAGTCCCAGAGTCCAAGATACATGGTTTTAGTCACAGAATCATACAGGGCAAAAACATTGCTTTTAGCAATGGGATAGCTCTGATGACAAACTTCAAGACTCCATCCTTGAGAGGGCAGAGCTGATGTCGCAACAACATGACAGGCAATCGGGTAGTTCCCAGATCGCCCTCGATATCTCCCTCGCTGGAAGATCCCCTTGGGACCTCACCATCCCATAGAGATGGTGATTGAGAAAGGCACATCCTGACGATCCCAGGGACACCACAAAGTTCCTGGTTGATCCATGAAAAGCCCTTTTTTCTGGCGGAGAAGAGGCAGCCATTAAGTTGCTGAAGTTGGGACAACTCCGGACCAGAAGAGAGTGAAAGCAGCATGTGGGTGTGGTGAGAGACTTCTTTTTAAATAAACGATTAGAGAAAACACCTTCAGAAGGAAAAAATACAGTTAAAATTGAGGACAGAAGAAGCTAAGCAGTGGAATTAAGCCTGAGTCAAAGGGTTTTCTTTTTTCTGATTTTTTACTTTATTTTTTTCCCTTTATGTGGATGCCTATGGATGATTTCATTTGTTAATTGGAACTGGATTGGACTGAAAATTTCCACTTCTCTTTTTTTTAAAAAAAAAAAACCTTTTCAAACTCCCAGTGCCTTTATAGAACAATTTCTTGCTGGCTCTGTTTTTTTAAAAATCTTTTTCCCCCAATATTTTTTATGCATGTGTATTGGACTTTAGGAAGGAAAGTAGAGGAAAAACTAAGCAACATTGCCATCTACTGGATTGTAAATTTTGTTTACTTTTCTCTTTCTGCATGTAAATAAATAGCAGCTGTTTCACTTCAAAGACTCTGAGCTTATTCCAGATAAGATAGTGGGGAGAGCATCAAAGACAACTGGCAAGATTGTTTATTCAGGTTCTCTTCTGGGACCTACAAATAGTAGGAGTCTGAAATTGAAATTGAAAAGGAGAAGATTGCAGTGACTCTGGAAAGAGAGCTGCAAATAGCATCTGAGAATTCATAGAGGAAAGTTTCTCCTTTCCGTCCTCAGCCTTTTTCCCTTTCCTTTTTTTCCCTTTCCCCCCTCTCTGACTGAAGATTGTTAATGTGATTATTACACCTTTGAATAATTGGACTAACTGGATTAAGACATACAAGAGTCTGAAAAGTCTTTTTTTTCCTTTTTTCCTTTTTTTTCTCTTTGGTTCCCCCCCCCCCTTTCTTTATATTTTTATGGTTGTTGTTTTTTCTTTTGGCCTTCTCCCTTCTCTTTTTTTATTGTTATTTGGGAGAATTTTTGCCCTACATATAAGTGGATTAAGGTATAGAAGAACCTGAAGATTATGTTGAAATGAGTGCTAGTACCACTTTATAATGCCTTGGTAAGGCCACACTTGGAATATTGCATCCAGTTTTGGTCGCCACGATGTAAAAAAGATGTTGAGACTCTAGAAAGAGTGCAGAGAAGAGCAACAAAGATGATTAGGGGACTGGAGGATAAAACATATGAAGAACGGTTGCAGGAACTGGGCATGTCTAGTTTAACAAAAAGAAGGACTAGGGGAGACATGATAGCTGTGTTCCAATATCTCAGGGGCTGCCACAAAGAAGAGGGAGTCGGGCTGTTCTCCAAAGCCCCTGAGGGTAGAACAAGAAGCAATGGGTGGAAACTGATCAAAGAAAGAAGCAACTTAGAACTAAGGAGAAATTTCCTGACAGTTAGAACAATTAATAAGTGGAACGACTTGCCTTCAGAAGTTGTGAATGCTCCAACACTGGAAATTTTTAAGAAAATGTTGGATAACCATCTGACTGAGATGGTGTAGGGTTTCCTGCCTGGGCAGGGGGTTGGACTAGAAGGCCTCCAAGGTCCCTTCCAACTCTGATGTTATATGTTATATGTTATATGAGTAGGAAGGCAACAACATTTGGGTCTGCTTCATCAACTCTAGCTTCGTCACCATCCGAAGGTGAAAGATCAATACAGATGATGTTACAACAAAAGAAAGAAAAAGAGAGAGAGAAGGATAAGGAGGTGACACTACAAATGATTTGGCAAGGAATTCAAAAATTACAAACAGAAGTGGAGAATATTGAAAAGAGAACAGAGAAAACTGAGCAAAGAACAGAAAAAATAGATGAGAATATACAACAAATGATGAAAAAATATGAGAAAAGACTTCAAAAAATTGAGGAAAAAGAAGAACAAAGAGATAAAAAAATCAGAGATATTGACAGTAGACTAGATGAAGTTGAACGAGACAAGAGTGGAATACTGGGATGGGAGATGGATAGATCAGAATTTTATCTTAGATTCCAAAATATAGAAGAAGAGACGGGAGAAAACCTGGCAAAAAGAAAAATGGTAGACATTCTAGCAGAAGCTTTAGAAATCAGTAAGGAAAAGATGATGGATGGCATGGATGAGATATTTTGAGTGTACACTAGATATGCAAAAAGGAATAAATTACCAAGATAAGTCCTCATAAGATTTACTAAAAAATTGATTAAAGTGCAAATACTTCAGGGCACAAGTGATAAAACACTGAAATAAAAAGAGATGAGAGGAGAATATCATTTTTTTATTAAAATACTGCTCCAGAAAAGCATGAGTTACAGATGGCTGATACCAGAAGACTTGGTGTTTACATGGCAACAACAAAAATACAGAATAGTTTCAATTGATAAAACTAGAACATTTTATGCAGAATATTTTAGAGAGAAAGAAGTGGAGACAACCAAAGAAGTCTCATTGCTTGAATTACAAGAAGAATTACTACTAATGATTGAAAAAGAGGAAGGTGCAGTGGGTGGCAATTTGGAAGGCAGAGAAAAACATGAACCAAGATCTAGAGCAAAAAATCTTTCCTACAAAGTATGAATATGGAAGAAAAAAAATTGATAACTATAAACATAAATTGACTTAATTCAGCCTCCAAAAGAAGAAAAAAATTCCATAAATTAAAGAAATTAAAATTTGATATAATCTGTTTACAAGAGGTACATATTAAAAAACAATATGAACAACTATTGGTACAGCCAAAACTGCGGAAAATATTTACTTCATTGCCACAATGTAAGAAAAGAGGAGTAGTCTTATATATGAGATACAATTTTGGCGAAGCAAGTATATATAGATGGAGATGGCAGAATTTTGATGGTGGAAATAATAGATAATAATATGAAAATACTTCTAATAGCAATATATGCTCCAAATGATAACCAAGAAGATTTTTATAGAAAATTGCATATGAAAATAATTGACCTGGATTATGACAATACTTGTATGACGGGAGATTTTAATGGTATAGTGAATGAGATATTAGATTACAATACGCAAAAGGCAACAAAGCAAAATGAAAGATTCTTCCGAAATCTTTTTTCAAAATGATAGAGGAAATAAATTTAAAAGATGCATGGAGAGAAAGAAATATTGAAAACAAACAATACAGTTTTTATTCAAATAGACATTCATCATGGTCTAGAATGAATATGATATGGATGACAATGAAATTGACTTCTAATATAGAAGAAATTGATATAGAAGCCAGTACCTGGGCAGATCATAATCCTATGACGATGAACTGGAAAGGACAAAGGAGAAGATCCAGATGGACCTTAAATAACACAGTATTAAAAGATAAGGAATTTGTACAGAAAATGGAGAAGGAATTGGCTTTTTCTTTAAAGAAAATATAAAAGTGGATACATCAATACAAAATCATTGGGATACAATGAAGGCCTTTGCAAGAGGTCTGATAATAGACTACAAAAGGAAAAGAAACAACAAGAAAAATCAAGCTTATAAAACATTAGAGGCTGGTTATGAGGAACTGAATCTAAAAAATATCCAAGTAGCACATAAACTCTCTCTTCCTGAAACTATAGTATGCGACCTATCCCTTGACACTACTCTTCGATTCTTACTATGCTACAGAGCCCCCGACTATGACATTACCCACGCAAATATGCTAACCTCAATGCTAACATGGGCTACCTCTTGCCCATACCCTCTCATCTTCCTGGGTGACTTAAATCTACCTCTCATTAACTGGACAACTAATGAATGTTCAACTGACCCAATCCATACTACACTATACAACGCTGTTACAAACCTAGGTCTTGAACAACTTGTAACTAACAATACAAGACTCAACAACTGCCTTGACCTCATCTTCTGCAACAATCCAAACTCAATTTACGGACTACAAATTAAAGAACCTTTTTCAAACAGTGACCACTGCATGATTGATTTTCGTCCCAATATACGTCCATACTTAAATCGTCATAACAACAGAACTCCCAACTACAACTTCAAGAAAGCCAATTACGACCTTATAAACAACGATCTTTCATTTCTGAACTGGCAAAATCTGTTTGCAACCTGCATAACCGCTGATGACCTCTATAGAGTCTTCCTACTTGAAATCAATAGAGTCATTAAATTATATGTACCACGAATGACTACCATGTCCAAGAAAAGCAAACTACCCATATCAATAAAAAGCTTCAATCAAAAAAATCCTCTGAAAAGAAAAAAGAAGGCTATGTTACAAACTTCAGAAACCGCTACAGAAACATATGCAACCAAATAAAAACTGAATGCACAAATTACCACACCAAGCAAGAAGAAAACCTTCTACGCACAAATTCCAATCGTGCCTTTTATAATTTTGTCAACAATAAACTTAAAGACTCAAGATCCATCCCACCACTAAAAGATTCTAACAACAAAGAATGCAATGACGAAACAGTCAAAGCAAACCTCTTCAACATTTTCTTTGGCTCAGTTTTTGTTAACTCCGATAACACATATCCAACATTCCACAAACGAACCAGCAATGACTATGATGATTTAACTCATATAGATTTCACAGAAGACAACGTTGGTAAAGCTCTTCACAACTTAAAACCATCGCTTATTGGACCCGATGGACTATGTGCATATTTCTTAAAAACTTTCCATTAATATAGCTGAACCCCTAAGTATTATCTTTGATAAAGCTTTCACTACCAGTTCTCTTCCCAAACTTTGGTCACTAGCCACAGTCATCCCCATCTTCAAAAAGGAGACCCCAGCTTAGTCGAAAACTATAGACCGATCTCCCTTTGCTCGTCACCTGCAAAGTCATGGAATCTATCATCAACCAATCCATTACCTCACACTTAGAAACTAACAACCTACTCTCCAACAAACAATTTGGTTTCAGGAAAAGTTATCATGTAACTTACAACTTCTCCACTGCAAAAACATATGGACTTCAAATCTAGATCAAGGCAAATCAATAGATGCAATCTACATAGACTTCTGCAAAGCTTTTGACTCAGTAGTACACGATAAACTTCTCCTTAAACTAACATCCTATGGCATCTCAGGACCCCTCCACAAATGGATATCTGCTTTTCTGTCTAACAGACAACAAGTGGTCAAAATTGGCAATGCTTTATCAAATCCTGTTCCTGTCAAGAGTGGCGTTCCTCAAGGCAGCGTCCTTGGACCAACACTCTTTATTCTATACATTAATGATCTTTGTGACCATATCTCAAGTAATTGTGTTCTCTTTGCTGACGATGTCAAACTATTTAACACCACAGACAACACTTCTATCATTCAAAACGACCTTGACCATCTAACCGCTTGGTCTAAAATTGGCAGCTCCAAATTTCAACCAGCAAATGCTCAGTCTTACATATAGGAAAAAGAACCTAAAACTAAGTACATACTAGATGGACATTACCTTACAGACGACCCCATCCGTTAAAGACCTTGGAGTTTTCATGTCAAATGATCTAAGTGCCAAAGCCCACTGCAACTACATAGCAAAAAGCTCTAAGAGTTGTAAACCTAATTTTGCGTAGCTTCTTTTCCAAAAACACCACACTACTAACCAGAGCATATAAAACATTTGCTAGACCAATTCTAGAATACAGCTCACCTGTTTGGAACCCTCACCACATCTCTGACATCAATACAATTGAACGTGTCCAGAAATATTTTACAAGAAGAGTTCTCCATTCCTCTGAAAACAACAAAATACCTTATCCCACCAGACTTGAAATCCTAGGATTAGAAAACTTGAACTCCGTCGCCTCGACAAGACCTAAGTTTAACTCACAGAATCATCTATTGTAATGTCCTTCCTGTCAAAGACTACTTCAGCTTTAATTGCAATAATACAAGGGCAACCAATAGGTTTAAACTTAATGTAAACCGCTTTAATCTAGATTGCAGAAAATATGACTTCTGCAACAGAATCATCAGTGCTTGGAATACTTTACCTGACTCTGTGGTCTCTTCCCATAATCCTAAAAGCTTTAACCAAAAACTTTCTACTATTGACCTCACCCCATTCCTAAGAGGACCATAAGGGGCGTGCATAAGCGCACAAACGTGCCTACCGTTCCTGTCCTATTGTTTTTCTTTTCTTCTTCCTATATATGTTTATATGTGTATATACTATATAATCTTTTTGTATGATGTTGTGACAAAATAAATAAATAAATAAATAAACTTGAGAAAGAGCTACAGAAATCTTCACATAAAAAGGATATTAAAACAAAAATGGAATTAACTAAACCCAAAATGGGATTAATAGAAAAAGAGATTTAGTGGCCCCCATCTTCATCCATATTTTCAATAAATCACTAGAGATGTGCTATGTTCCTTCTTGCTTCAAACGCTCTACCATCATCCCAGTGCCGAAGAAGCCCATCATCAAGGAACTGAATGACTACAGACCAGTTGCTCTAACATCTGTAGTCATGAAAACCTTTGAAAGGCTAGTGCTTTCCTACCTGAAAACCATCACGAATCCGCTCTTAGACCCCTTGCAATTTGCATACCGAGCAAATAGATCAACAGATGATGCTGTTAATATGGCTCTGCACTACATCCTACAACATCTTGAGTCTCCAAAGACCTATGCAAGGGTCCTTTTTGTAGACTTTAGTTCAGCATTCAATACCATCATTCCAGACATTCTTCTAACTAAGCTAAACCAGCTACAGGTACCGGAACAGACTTGTAAGTGGATCACAAGCTTCCTAACAAACAGGAAGCAGCAGGTGAAGCTAAGCAAGATCACATCAAATACCTGTACAATTAGCACAGGGCCCCCAAGGCTGTGTGCTCTCCCACTTCTCTTCTCTCTGTATACCAATGACTGCATCTCCAATGATCCATTTGTTAAGCTACTGAAGTTCGCAGATGACACAACAGTGATTGGTCTCATTCGAGACAATGACGAATCCGCATATAGACGAGAGGTCGAACGACTAGCCTTGTGGTGCAACCAAAACAATCTGGAACTGAACACACTCAAAACCGTAGAAATGGTGGTAGACTTTAGGAAAAACTCTCCATACTTCCACCTCTCACAATACTTGACAACACAGTATCAACAGTAGAAACCTTCAAATTTCTGGGTTCTATCATATCGCAAGATCTCAAATGGACAGCTAACATCAAAAACATCATTAAAAAAGGACAACAAAGAATGTTCTTTCTGCGCCAACTCAGGAAGCTCAAACTGCCCAAGGAGCTGCTGATCCAATTCTACAGAGGAATTATTGAGTCTGTCATTTGCACCTCTATAACTGTCTGGTTCGGTTCTGCAACCCAACAAGAAAAACACAGACTTCAGAGGATAATTAGAACTGCAGAAAAAATAATTGCTACCAACTTGCCTTCCATTGAGGACCTGTATACTGCACGAATCAAGAAGAGGGCCGTGAAAATATTTGCAGATCCCTGCATCCTGGGCATAAACTGTTTCAACTCCTACCTCAAAACGACGCTATAGAGCACTGCACACCAGAACAACTAGACACAAGAACAGTTTTTTCCCGAAGGCCATCACTCTGCTAAACAAATAATTCCCTCAACACTGTCAGACTATTTACTGAATCTGCACTACTATTAATCGTTTCATAGTTCCCATCACCAATCTCTTTCCACTTATGACTGTATGACTATAACTTGTTGCTGGCAATCCTTATGATTTATATTGATATATTGATCATCAATTGTGTTGTAAATGTTGTACCTTGATGAACGTATCTTTTCTTTTATGTACACTGAGAGCATATGCACCAAGACAAATTCCTTGTGTGTCCAATCACACTTGGCCAATAAAATTCTATTCTATTCTATTCTAGTGCAAAAAATTAGAAGTGCGAAACGGAACTATTTTGAAGATGCCAACAAACCAGGTAGATGGTTGGCATATAAATTTAAAAAAGAGAGAGAAACACACAAAAAACTCAATTAGTGGATGACCAAGGACCAATCAGATACGGGAATGAAGAGAAGAAAAAAATTATACAAGATTATTATAGAAAATTGTATGAGCAAGAGAACACAGAGGAGGAAAGTGTCAAAAGATATTTACAGAAAGCAAATTTATCTCAGATTCCTAAAGATATTGAAATGGTGTTAGAAGGAAATATAACAATGATGGAATTAACTGAAGCACTTAAAAAACAAAAAAAATGGGAAGGCACCTGGCCCAGATGGGCTACCAGCGGAATATTACAAGACATTACAGGAGTCATTGAGTCTCCCATTATTAGAAGTCATGAACGAAGTAAAGATGAAATTACCTAAGTCATGTTCAGAAGCTTATATTACATTTATTCCAAAGGAGGATACTGACTTAAAGCAAATTAAGAACTACAGGCCCATATCTCTGTTAAATTCAGATTATAAAATTTTTGCTTCAATGTTGGCAGAAAGATTCAAAAGATATTTAAATAATTTTATACATTCTGATCAAAATAGCAGAGGAGATAGCAGTTCACAATAAAGAAATAAGAGAAGATATAGTGTCTGCATTTCAAGGTATGGTAAATAATATGATCCAGATGGATGAAAGGTTGGAAAAAATTAATCACTCTAATTTGAATTTGGAAAATAAAATGGAGGAGGTCCAAACCAAGGTGGATAGAGCAGATGATGGTTTTGTTACAATATAGATCGATGGAGTTTGCCCTGAGAGTGAGAGGACTGAAAGAAAATAAACAAGAGAATTTAAAAGAGATTTTTTCAGAGGCTTTTGCACAATTGACTGGAGAGCAACCAACAGACCTTTTATTCCAAATTGATAAAATCTATCGTGTCAACTCCTGGGCTGCTAGACAGAGACAATTACCAAGAGACATTGTGATTTATTTTACAACCAGGAGGATTAGAAATGAAATTTTACAAGCCTCCTACAAAAATAAAATCCAGATAGCAGAACAAGAGTTAATAGTGTTGAAAGAAATTCCTCCTAAAATGTTAAGAAACAGAAAAGAGTTTACTTTCTTGGTGAATGAACTCAAAAATTGACAGATACAATTTAGATGGGATGTTCCAACTGGATTAATATTATTTTATGCAGGAGAAAGATATCGCCTTAATACAGTTTTGAAGGCAAGAGATTTCTATACTAATGTTTTAAAGGTTGGAAGCCCACCATCACCAGATGTCAGGAGGAGAAGAGAAGCAGAGATGGTAAAAAAGTCTGTGAAGGAAGGAAAGCAGATACAAGCACAAGTGGAAGCTGCAATTACTGAAGAAGATTTAGTGCAATCATTGGGTACTCCCCAAATTCCAGAATTAATGGGAAAAATAGGAGATGCAGAAGAACAAAGATTGACCAAAGCAGCTATTAAACGTAAAGAACAAGAAAAGATGCAACAATCTCAAGCAAAAACTCAAGAAATTACTAAAACAGAAGCTGTGGGAGGGGCCAGGCCGAAGAGAAAGATGCAGGAAGACTTCCAGCCAATGCTCCAAAAGCTTCAAGGTGCCAAGAATGGCAACTGGATTCTTAACTTGGAATGTTAATGGTCTAAATTCACCACAAAAAAAAAGATATTTCATTATTTGAAACAATTTAAAAATGATGTAATTTGCCTGCAGGAAACACATATTAGAATATCAGACTAAAAATATTTGATAAATTCAAGACTAGGTACACATTTTGTTGCATCTGCCTCAGAGAAGAAGAATGGTACAATTATATGCCTAAAGAAAGAATTAATAGCTAAATTAGTTGAGGCAGATGCTCAAGGAAGATACATTGCAATTGAACTTTTAATAGAGGGGAAGAGAACATTTCTAATTGGAGTATATGCACCTAATCAACAGCAGGAAAAATTTTACAAATTTTTGCATACCAAAATAATACAGTGGAATTACAAATTGTTTATATTAATGGGAGACTGGAATGGAGTGTTGGATACGCGAAAAGATTAAAAAAAGGATTTCTCGAAATATTTCAAGTTGTGCAAAATTGCCTAAAGCTTTTTTTGATATGATGGAAGATTTGGAGCTGAGAGATATTTGGTGAGAATGGAACGCTGAAGAAAAAGACTTCACGGTTTTTTCTGATAGACATCAATCCTTTTCTAGGATTGATTTTACATTAATTTCTACTGATTTTCTTTTCAGGGTAAAGAAGACGAAGATATGTTCAAGAACTTTGACTGATCATAGTCCAGTATG
Source organism: Ahaetulla prasina (assembly GCF_028640845.1). Classification (NCBI taxonomy): domain Eukaryota; kingdom Metazoa; phylum Chordata; class Lepidosauria; order Squamata; family Colubridae; genus Ahaetulla; species Ahaetulla prasina. Next base: position 84,519,462 of record NC_080543.1, on the reverse strand, counting down.
GATGGAATTTGATCAGGAAAAGGGAATTAGAAGATCCTGGAGGTTAAATGAAAATTTGTTTAGATATGAAGAAAATTTAAAGGAATGTATAAGACAAATGAAAGAGTTTTTTATTATGAATATGAATAAGGATACATCAATAGAAATGGTTTGGGATGCAAGTAACATATATGAGGAGAATTTTAATATATATGAATAATAAATATAGACTTAAACAGCAGAAGAAACGCAAGGATTTAGAAGGGGAAATAAAAAAGAAAGAATAATTACTTATACTTAATCCAGAAGATAAAAATGTTAAAGAGACAATAAACATATTACAAGGGCAGTTTAATATGTTGATAGCAGATCAGGTAGCAATTAATTTACAATATGTTAAGCATAATACATTTTGTAATGCCAACAAACGAAGTAGGTGGCTAGCATATGCAATAAGGAAAAAACAGAAAACACGTATTATTGGAAATAATATAATATTATATTATAATATTATTATATTAATATAATATTAATACAATATTATATTATAATATTTTATATATATATATATATATATAATATTATTATATTATAATAATAATGGAAAGAATATAAGGGTAAAGAAGAATATCAACAGAATGTGATTAAAAAAGCTTTTTTAGAATTTTATACAAAATTATATGCTAGCGACCCAATTCAAGATATAGATATAGATAAATATTTACAGGAAGAGAATATCTCTGAATTTACGCCAGAACAAAGGGAAGGATTGAATCAATCTATAACCTCTGAAGAAATTATTTTAGCTATTAAGCAGTTAAAAACAGGTAAAGCTCCAGGAACAGAGGGACTAACTGCTGTTTATTATAAAGATCTACAGCTTGAAATGGTGGATCCGCTTAAGGAGTTATTTAATAAAATTCAACTTGGAGAAGATGTATCTCCATCCTGGAAATCTGCTTTCATCTCACTGATACCAAAGGAAGATCAAGATTGCACTAAACCAGAAAATTATAGGCCAATATCACTTTTGAATACTAATTACAAGATTTTTGTTAAAATACTAGCAAATAGATTAATGTTAGTTATACAACAAAAGATTCACAAGGATCAATCAGGTTTTATAAAAGGGAGACAAATGAGAAATAATGTTAGACAAATTGTGAATTTATTGGAATATCTGGAGAGAAACAACCAGGTCCCTGCAGCGCTCTTCTTCTTGGCTGCAGAGAAGGCATTTGATAGTTTTAATTGGAAATTTTTTATTTAAATTAATAGAAAAGATGAAGTTGGGGGAATGTTTTGCACAAACAATTAGGGCAATTTATCAGGGACAAACAGCACAATTAATAGTTAATGATAGTTTAACAGAAGTTTTTAGAATTGAAAACGGGACAAGGCAGGGATGCCCTTTGTCGCCACTATTGTTTATTCAAACGTTAGAAACTTTACTGAATAAAATACGTGGATCAAATAAAATAAAGGGAATTAAAATTAGACATCAAGATTATAGATTAAGGGCATCTGCAGATGACCTGGTTGTTATTCTATCCCAACCAATACAATCGGTTGTGCACTTGATGGATATAATTAGTCAATATGGAAAGGTATCTGGATTTAAAGTAAATCATCAAAAGACAAAAATAATAACTAAAAATATGACTATACAGCAAAAAATAGAATTAGAGAGAATAACGGGATTTGAAATAGTAAAAAAGGTTAAATATTTAGGAGTGTATATTGCACTTCAAATGTGAAATTATATAAAAATAATAATGAAGTTTTATGGCAAAAAGTGCAGAAGAAATGGAGAATTGGAAAAAGTTGCAGTTATCTTTATTGGGAAGAATAGCAGTAATTAAAATGAATGTTTTGCCCAGGTTTTTATTTTTGTTTCAAGTGATACCAATACTCAAAAAAGATGCAAACCTGAAGGAATGGCAGAATGGAATTAACAAATTTATATGGGTTGGTAAAAGACCGAGAATAAAATTGAAAATAATACAGGATACACGTGAAAGAGGGGGTCTTAAAATGCCTAATTTAAAATTATATTATGAAGCAGCTGTCCTATCATTAATTAGTGATTGGTTTAATTTAACAGAAGAAAGAATATTGAATATAGAGTAACCCTGATCTGTTATACGGATGGCATGCTTACTTATTTGACAAAAAAGTGGATAAAGTTTTTAAAGCTCATATACTTAGAAATGCTTTGTTGAGGGTTTGGAAAAAGTATCAATATAAGTTAAACTACAAATAAATAAATAAATAAATAAATAAATAAATAAATAAATAAATAAAAAAATTTTTAATGGGTACTGATGAAAATATAATTAAAAAATTATACGGACATTTATTAGAGGTAAAACTGGAAGAAGAAACAATGATTGCTTGGGGGGAAAACTTTGGACGTGGGATTGATTTAGAGACGTGGCAAAAATTGTGGTTGCAAAATTATAAAATGACAATGTCAGCTGTGTATAAAGAGAATTTGTATAAGATGTTTTACAGGTGGCATCTACCCACAACAAGAATTGCCAGAATGTTCAAGAATTTTATTTATTTATTTATTTATTTTTCACATTTATATACCGCCCTATCTCCCTAGGGACTCAGGGCGGTTCACAGGCAAGTAAAAAGTACATATAAATACAGACTAAAATAACAAATCCGAAAAACAAATAATAAATCCGAAAAATGTTGGAAATGTCATCACATACCCGGCTCATATTACTATATGTGGTGGACATGTGTAGAAGCTAAAAAATATTGGACTACAATCCACACGTGGTTGGAAAAAATAATAAAAAACATATAGACTTTAAACCAGAGGGTTTTTTATTGGAGATCATATCTGAAACCTATAATAGAGAACTGAGATATTTGATTGTGAATGTAGTAACAGCAGCTAGAATTGTGTTTGCGAAAAACTGGAAAAATGAGAAAATACCAATGCAAGAGGAAATTATCAAGAAAATAATGGAATGTGCCGAAATGAGTAAATTGACATTTGAAATCAGAGAACAGGAAGATAAACAGTATTATAAGATATGGGATTTATTCTATCAATGGCTAGACATAAAAAATATGTTAATGAAGTTTGATAGAGATACTTATAATGTAAGAATTGTTGAAATATACAAAATATAACTTATTAATATCGGTTTGAATCAAGATAAGGAAATGAATGATATAAATATAATTAACATAAAATCTAGAACATTTTATATGAAGTTAGGGAAGAAATACATATAGTTAAATACAAGATTAATTGATTAAATCATTTGGATACACATTAGATTGGTAAAATGTAAAATAAGATAAATTACACATTATGAATATGGTGAAATTGCACAAAAGTTTTTGTAATTAACCAACTGACACGCTGTTTGTAGTTGTATTGAAGATGCTTTTATATATGTTTGTCTAGAAAAAAAAATTCAAAAAAAAAAAAAGACTCCATCCTTCCAGTTAGATTCCATTTAAACTAATAAGACTCCAGAATGCTCATCTTCTGGAGAGCAATAGCAACTTCAGAGCAGACTATCACTTCCAAGAAGTTTTTCTCTGCAGCTTTGCATTTCTGCACTACTTAGCCTCCTGGCTCTTAATTTGCTGTTTCTGTCACCAACTTGGGGAGTAAATTCTATTGGGATTTTAGGAAATGCTAATGGTGTTGTACTTACTTTTCATGGTTTTAGCTCCTTGCCTTCATTAATCTCCAAGGCTGCCCTTAACTCTTCCTCTATGGGGATTCATGATTGATAGAAAATTTTTTGTTGAAAATCTAGACTTTCCTTTGGTCTCATCAAATTATGTTGCCCTATCGGTGAGTTTTAATAGATAGGTAATTTATGAATGTGTGTTTGCATAGGGGATATATACATAGGGGAAGGAAAAAGGAAATTATAATAATTAAGGTTTTGAAACAGGGATCACATTTACTGTTTCAAAGCCTTGGCCACATCTGCAATCTGCAAAAGTAAGATTCCATATGACCTTTAAGCTACTGAAAGTATTTTTAACTAAAACAAATATCACTTGAGCTGTAGTTATTTTTGTCCAGACTTTTCTGGACAAAATAGAAATAGAAGCTGATACTAATGAAATTTAATTTTAAAAATATGGTTTTGATGTCATAGGATACCAAGCCAGTAGCAAGCATGCTAAAAGTACAAGCTGAGCTACATAAATAATGAAAAATATTTTACTGATAAATCGAAAAACACTAAACATAATTTCTGTAATGAACTGTACTAAAAAAAACATTGGGAGTCCAGGACCCATATTAAAATACAATCCTAATTCTAGGAAAAAGAGGAACCAAGACCTGAAAAATGGGATCCTTATTTTTGCAAAAGTTAGGGCAGTTGTTTGATTGGCTCTTGATTCTCCTTTAGGGACTCTGTCCCTAATGGAGTGCAGCAACTCCAGAAGACAACATAACTCATTTCAACAACAGTTGCACAGGATTATGATTCAAATGTCTAATACAAATGCCAGTATTCAATTTCAGCTTCCTCAGTAGAAGTATGAAAATTTTGTGCCCCAAACAGATCTACTAAAAATGTATCTTAATGTCTTCTCATTCTATGGAGGTGATGAGTTCAAGTCAGCCTGGCAGAAGGAAGGACGAACACAAAGGAAACTCAGAAAACAGGTACAATCAAATATTTGTATCTCACTCATCAGTTATTACTTATTCACACTCTTCCATCAAACTGAACTTAACAACAGCAACAAGGTCCATATAAGTAGAAATACCTATATGGGATTAACAATCTTTTCAAATTCAGAGCATATAACAACATAATACATCACCTTTCATTTTAAGAGTAGAAAATGGATGGATAGATGGATGGGTGGATGGGTGAATGGAAAATAAATGCAGAACCTGGACCCATTCCTTAAAATCAGGAAAGTGACTTTCCTTTCAATTGTATAGTATTATCTTTTACACTATACCCCAAACTTGACTAAAGCCACAACTCTCCACATGACATTAATTCTATATTTTATTAATATAATTCAACATTATATTGAGATCCTTAATAGATTTCTTCCCAAAATTGTATTAGAATACAGATTAATTTGTAATAAAGCCAAACAGTTATATCAGAACAAAATGAAATCATGAGTTTCCAAAAAACCCTTCAAATTTCTTATATTGATCACTTAACAAATCTAATATTCATACTTTTAAAACATTATCTGAGAAGTCCAATGGATCCAAAACAATACTTTTTGATTAATTAGTTTTATTTTTAAATCATAGAAAGTGTATCTCACATTTTTAATATCTAGATCCATTGATTTTATAAAATTAAATAATTTAGTTTCTTACACAAATCAAACATGTAACAAATAAAAATACATTTCACTATTTAATACCTTATAAAAATGAATTGCGGTTCCATTCAAGCATGATATCTTTTCTTTTGTTTCCCTCTCTCTCTCTCTCTCTCTCTCTCTCTCTCTCTCTCTCTCTCTCTCTCTCTCTCTTCAAAGGTAGGGAAACTACCTTTGAATCAGTGTTGATTCCTGGTGACTGTCTGGACAAATCCCTGCAGTTTTCTTGGCAAGATTTTGGAAGTAATTTGCCGTTGTCTCTTTCCTAGGGCTGAAAGACAAGGAAAGAGTTACCCAGCTAGCTTCATGTCTAAAGTGAGACTAGAATTCACAGCCTCACAGTATCTTAAAGAAGCTAACATTACAGGTACTTTGGAGGCTGCTAAAGTATCTAGGTCATATTGTTTAGTAAATACATGTTTCAGTTGCTAAGTGTAAGTTTAAAGCAAGTCAAATTCAAAATCGTTACCTATTAATGAGCAAATATGACAGGAAAAAAACATAAAAGAGGAAATGAAGATCCTGGTTCAATAGACAATACCTTAATATCTGTCAAGACTTCAGACTTTTTACACATGGCTTTCCAAATGGGCCCAGAGAGGAAAGTAATCATAACTTGCTTCATTCTAGAAAACATAGTTCTTAAAATAAAACCAAATGATAATATTGAAAATCTGGTTGGATAAAGCCATCATGCTCATAAATTTACCACAGTTTAGTAAAAAATATTCTAGGGCTTTTGCCTATCATAAAAACAATCTTACTTATCTGTCTGTATGAAATGTATAATGGGAATTAAGAAGTCCAGTGAAGAGTTAACTGAACATCTGTCCATTGTTCTGGAGAACAGACACTGCAAAACAGATAGTTTACAATTGCAAAAGCAGTTTCAGTTCAGAATGCATTTATACCTTATCTTTTCATTTTAAAATTGGAGACTAAAGAGATGGCTTGGTGTAGACATCAGCTTCCCAAAGACATGCACATACATAAATACAAACCTTTTCATACAACTTAATTTTGTTAACCAAGCTTAAAAATTGTATTTGAAATATTTATGTCAACTGAATGCTAATCAACTGATTATGATCATTGGGAATCTAGATCTTGAAGAATCAAAAATTGTAATGATTGGTGAAAGAAACAATAATGTTCACTATATTGATGACACAACTCTCCTCTCAGTGAAGACCTGGAAGATCTGATCAAGAAAATGAAAGAAGAAAGTGAGAATTTTGGTCTCTTTCTGAAAATCAAAAAGATTAAGTCATGACCACTACAAAGAATGGAAACAGAAACATCGAAATAGAAATTTATGGTGGAGAGATAGAATGAATGGAAAAATTCACTTTCCTGGGATCGCAAATAGCTCAAAGTTGTGAATGCAGCAGAGAAATAAAATGGCAGATTACACGATTGCACTGCAATGATGAAACATGAGTTGGATATGGAAAAGCAAAGACATCAGCCTGGCAATCAAATGTAGGTTAGTCTGCTCTATTGTGTTCTCCTTAGTTGCTTATAGTTCTGAAAGTTGAATCATAAAAAGCAAGACAGGAAGAAAATTGACTCATTTGAGCTGTGATACTGGAGAAGGCTCCTGAGTATTCCTTGGACAACAAAGGTGACTAACAAACAAGTACTAGAGTACATAACACCAGACATGTAACTAGAAGGCAAAATCACAAAACTGTGCCTCCCTTATTTCGGCCATGTCATGAGAAGAATTTACTAGAGAAAGCAATTATGTTTGGGAGAGGTAGCAGTAAAAGGAAACCAGGTTGTCAAAGAACGTGGTGGCTGGATACTATCAAAGCTGACACCAACCAGAACATAGAAGAACTCAAAGAAATAGTGCAAGATCAGAAGATGTGGAGAGACCTGGCCCATAGAATTGCCAAGGTTTGGACACAACTGAATGGATAACATCATGCTCATTCTCATCATGCTCATCCTCATCATTATTTGCAAGTGACAAACCTTATTTCTCCATCCTCTTCTGCCTTTCACTAGATTTGTTTGGGTTTGGAGTTTTGTTTGTTTTTATCTCACTTTTTGTTTGAAAGGGTTTTCTCACTATAATAGGGATGATGCCATTTCTGGGTGATATCATTTGGTTGTCAGTATTTCAAAGCCCTATCTTTTGTAGCCTTTATTCTCCTGGAAACAGCAATCTACTGTTTCTGTGTACGGTGGTGGCGCAATGGTTAGAATGCTAATTCAGCTGACTGCCAGGAGTTTGATTCTCACTGGCTCAAGGTTGACTCAGCCTTCCATCCTTCTGAGGTCAGTAAAATGAGGACCCAAATTGTTGTGGGCAATATGCTGAATCTGTAAACTGCTTAGAGAGGGCTGTAAAGAACTATGAAGTGGTATATAAGTCTAAGTGCTATTGCTACTGCTATTAAAGAAGAAAATCCAGTTCAGACATGAAAGTACTTCTTCAAGGCTTCTGATGTCAACTCATGAAACAGCCTACATGGTATAAATCAATAAATAATTGATGCTATAGATTATTTGAGTTTTTTCAAACCAATGATTGACATTTATAAAAGGACACAAATCATTTCAGTTAAATGACCCTGACAATCAGTGACAGTAAAATTATACTGAGCAAATCAATGGAGCATAATCAGAGTTTAAACTGTAATGAATTACTATTGATCCATATACATTTGAAATTTTAGCTTTCCTCTACCCTCTGAAAGGTATAATTTTCAACAAGACAAGTTAGATGCAACAAGAGCATTTTCAGCTTTCAAGCAGTCCAGAATAGTAGAAAACATTTCATGGGTCAAAGTGCAGTCAATAATCACTCTGAATATTTATTATTTCTTTTCACCAAACTATTTAATTTTGTTTAATTTAGAAATTTATAATTCATTTCAGAAAACTGTTAATACTGTACTGAATTCTTCTTCTAATGTTGCTTATATGGTCTCTGAAAAAGTTTTTGATGGCAAACATCCTAAGGTGTTTCTTCGTAAATTTGAATGTTAATCTTAAACTAATCTCTATTTTCCCTAAAAACTAACTGAAGAAAAAACAATGAAGTCTAGGCACATCAGATAACAAAGCACCATTTTCTAGGTACTCTGTGCAACAGTTTCCTTATGTTGTGTTTGATGACTATTCATAATCCTTGCATGGAAGACAAGAAACTGAAAGAAAAAACACATATAGTGGAGAATGTCACTGATATTATACTGTATGCTTGGTATTGTACACCTGGCAATAAAGACTTTTGGACCTCAAGGACCACGAAGTTCATAATTTTAAATCCCGCGGACCACTAATACGAATCCAGTGTGCCGCTTGCTGAAGCATCTGAACTCCCAGTGATGGGATGGGGCCCTTCAGGCATTCTCCCTCCTCTCTCTCTCTCCCTCTCTCTTTCTCTCTCTCTCTCTTTCTCCCCCCCTCCCCTCTCTCTCCCACTCATTGTCTCTCATTCTCTCATTTCTCTCTCTCTCTCATTCCCCCCTCTCTCTCTCACTCATTCTCTCTCATTCTCTCATCTCTCTTTCTCTCTCACTCTCCCACTCTCACTTTCTCTCTTTCTCTCCCACTCTTTCTCTCTCATTCTCTCATCTCTCTTTCTTTCCCCCCCTCTCTCATTCTGATTCTCTCATTCTGATTCTCTCTTTCTCTCTGATTCTCTTTCATTCTGTCTCTCTCTCATTCTTTCTCATTCTCTCTCTGATTCTCAGTCTCTTTTTCTGTCTCTCATTCTCTCTCATTTTGATTCTCTCATTCTTTCTCTCTCACTCTCTGATTCTCAATGTCAGGATTCCAAGGAACACCTCCCAATGAAATAAAACTCTGAGGCTTGAGGTTCCTCAAAGTTCCAATTTATTAGAGATGTCATGTTGGCACATCTGGGAAAACCCGAATCTGAAAGCTTCCAGGTTTTCCACACCCCGTTGACAGTTCACAGCCCTGCCCCACACCCACAAGTTCATCACATTGTCCAATCAACTCTTCACACTCAATTGGATACAATCTTTAGGCAGTCTCCATCAGACGCAGGCAAAAGTCCTTGAATATGGAATGTTGTTGTGACTAACTTTCTACCACTCCAACAACAACCCCCTCCCAACTTTCCCAGCTAAAATATGTGGCAGTTAAGAAGCAAAAAAGAAAATTGTTTTCCAAACTGATACTCTCTCTGATTCTCTCTCTGTCTCTTTCTCTCCCTCTCATTCTTTTTCCCATTCTTTCTTTTTCATTCTCTCTCTTTTTCTCTATTTCATTTTGTGCGGGATCAGCATTCTGCCTCGGTATATTTGCATCAGCTGGTGGAGCAAAGCAGCCCTTGACTCATGCCACTGGGGACTCGGAGCAGTAAATGGCGTCTGGTCAGGGGAGCAGCCGGATTTTGCTCTCCATTGCAGATGCCAGATTGTCCCCCTGCAAGCTCTTATCTCTTGAGGAGCCCAGCCAAAGTTTCCCACACCACTTCAGCAAGCGTTCCTGGGCAAATATACTGAGGCAGAATGCTGATGCTGCACAAGTTCAAGTAGTGCTCCGCTCCCATAGCTTCTAGCCATTGCAATTGCTGCTTGGCCTGCTTGCACTGCAGCTCTTCCACCAGGGTGCACGGGCAAAAATACAAAGATTTCTCCATGGACAATCAAAATTTTCTCGCGGACCACCAGTTGTCTGCGGACCACCAGTTGGTGACCACTGCTCTAAATCATTCATCAACATTAATTGTAAATTCCAATACATCTGGAAGGTGTTAGTATGGGGAAGGCTAATATAAACCATATCTAATACATTTTTCTAAATGATATTAAGAAAGAAGCAAATCTAATTTCAACTGGGATTTTTTTTGAAAGAATGGGCACTGTCATTGAGAAGTGACCAACTATCATCAATAACTAACTATCATCAATAACTCAATCATCAATCAATCATCAACCAACTATCATCAATAACGAGATACGCACGCCCCTTATTTCCTCTTCACCTAATGCTGCAGATCTTAAATGCAAATTGATAAACGCAAGAAGCATTGTAAACAAATTGCCTGAATTTATTCTCATGTTAAATACTGGTACATTTGATATTATATTTGTATGCAAAACATGGCTGAACTCATCCATCCCTGACTCCATTATTTCAGATACAGATACAGTACCATGTTTTTAGATCTGATCGTGAAACCCACAGAGGAGGTGGAGTAGCTATCTTTCATAAAAAGTCACTGAATCTAAAAAATGTTAAAGTTGCACAGAAACTTGCTATCCCTGAAACTATTGTATGTGACCTGTCCCTTAACACCAAACTTAGATTCCTACTATGCTACAGAGCCCCTGACTATGACATCGCACATGCTAACATGTTAAACTCACTACTAACTTGGGCTACCTCTTGCCCATATCCTCTCATCTTCCTGGGTGACCTCAATCTACCTCATATTAACTGGATAACAAATGAATGTACAACTGAACCCATCCATACTACCCTATACAACGCTGTCACAAATTTAGGTCTTGAACAACTAGTAACTAACAATACAAGAATCAACAACTGCCTTGACCTCATCTTCTGCAACAACACAAACTCAATTTATGGACTACAAATAAAAAAATGCTTTTCCAACGGTGACCACAGCATGATAGACTTTTGTCTATGTCAGAAAATTGTTATTTGCCTAACTAGTTGGCCAGGCAACATATAAACTAACTATGTATGTTTGCAGTAAGAAAGGTATCATATTGCTTTAAGGCTATGCTGCATCATGCAAGCTTCCTGATTGGCTGAACTCTGTAGCCAATGTGTAAAAGGAGTACTAAATTATGGCTTGTGGGTAATCTACAGGAATGCTACAGCATTGTAACCTGATGACATGCTGCAACTGTATATTTGAGCTATATGATCGTTGCTTGATCATGGCTAGTTACTAATTTCTCAAGATACTGACTGTTGTGAATTGAACTGTGTTTTGCCGAACTGAAAGAAGACTTTGTTTGTTGTACAAGTCTACATTGGTAAGAAGACTTGATATTTGTAACATCCCTGACTGGCTTTATATGTGTATGACCTGGGATTGTTTTTGGACTATGACTTTGCCTTTTCCCTAAAAATAAAGGAATATCAAACCTCAGTTTGTCTGTGTAGTAACTGTTACTGTCCACCACCAGTCTCAGTCATTTTCATGCATAGGGTACTCTGCTCAACAGTCCACAACCTTGGTTGTGAACCCAGATTACCCTTAACAGTCTCAATATACGCCCTTACAAAAATCGTCATAATAATAGTATTCCAAACTACAATTTCAAAAAAGCCAACTATGACCTTATAAACACCTACCTCTCATTTCTTGACTGGCAAAATCTATTCTCATCCTGTATCACTGCTGAAGACCATTACAGAGTTTTCCTACTCAAAGTCAATAGAGTCATTAAACTCTATGTACCACAAACCACCACAAAAATCGAGAAAAACAAATTAGCCATATCAATAAAAAAGCTTCAATCCCCCCAAAAAATCCCTTTGGAGAAAAAACAAAAAGGGACATGTAGCTAATTTCAAAAACTGCTACAGAGATATATGCAACCAAATAAAAATTGAATGCACCAATTATCACACCAAGCAAGAAGAAGACCTTCTGCGCACAAATTCCAATCCTGCTTTTTATAATTTTGTGAACAACAAACTTAATGACTCGAGATCCATCCCACCACTAAAAGAATCTAACGGCAAAGAAAATAATGATGAAACAGTTAAAACAAACCTCTTTAACACATTCTTCGGCTCAGTCTTTGTTAACAGTAATAGCTCATACCTGACATTCCCCAACCGCACTAACAACGGCCTAACACATATAGATTTCACTGAAGAAAATGTTGAAAAAGCTCTTCGCAAACTGAAACCATCCCTATCTATAGGACCTGATGGACTATGTGCATACTTCTTAAAAAAACTTTCCACTAATATAGCAGAATCCCTAAGCATAATCTTTGGAAAAGCCTTCACGACAGTTCCCTTCCCAAACTTTGGTCACTAGCCACGGTCATCCCTGTCTTCAAAAAAGGAGACCCCAGCTTAGTTGAAAATTACAGACCAATCTCTCTATGCTGCATCACCTGTAAAGTTGTGGAATCTATCATCAACCAATCCATTAGCCTCCACCTAGAAACAAACAATCTACTCTCTAATAAACAATTTGGTTTCAGAAAAAAATTATCATGTAACTTACAACTTCTTCACTGCAAAAACATATGGACTACAAATCTTGATCAAGGCAAAACAATAGATGCAATTTACATAGACTTCTGTAAAGCTTTTGACTCAGTGGTACATGACAAACTTCTTCTAAAACTAAAATCCTACGGCATCTCCGGACCGCTCCACAATTGGATAACAGCGTTCCTGTCAAACAGACAACAAGTGGTCAAAATAGGCAGTGCCCTATCAAATCCTGTTCCTTTCAATAGCGGCATTCCCCAAGGCAGCGTTCTTGGACCAACACTCTTCATATTATACATTAATGATCTCTGTGACCATATTAAAAGTAATTGTGTTCTTTTCGCTGACAATGTCGAACTATTTAACCTACCAACAATACAGCTACCCTTCAAAAAGACCTTGACTTTGTGTCAGAATGGTCAAAAACTTGGCAACTCCAAATCTCAACCAACAAATGCTCTGTCTTACGCATTGGAAAAAAGAATCTAAACACTAAATACAAACTTGATGGACATTACCTTACAGATGACCCCCACCCTGTTAAAGACCTTGGAGTTTTCATATCCAATGATCTAAGTGCCAAAGCCCACTGCAACTACATCACAAAAAAGGCTTTAAGAGTTGTAAACCTAATCTTACATAGCTTCTTCTCCAGAAACACTACACTACTAACCAGAGCTTATAAAACATTTGCTAGACCAATTCTTGAATACAGCTCGCCTGTCTGGAACCCATACCACATTTCAGACATCAATAATATTGAATGTGTCCAGAAATATTTTACAAGAAGAGTTCTCCACTCCTCTGAATACAACAAAATACCTTATGCCACCAGACTTGAAATCTTGGGTTTAGAAAACTTAGAATTCCGCTGCCTTCGACAGAACCTGAGTTTAACTCATAGAATCATCTGTTGCAATGTCCTTCCTGTTAAAGACTACTTCAGCTTCAATCACAACAATACAAGAGCAAACAATAGATTTAAACTTAATATTAACCGCTTCAATCTTGATTGTAGAAAATATGACTTCTGTAACAGAGTTATTAATACTTTGAACACACTACCTGACTCTGTGGTCTCTTCTCAAAATCCCCAAAGCTTTAACCAAAAACTGTCTACTACTGACCTCACCCCATTCCTAAGAGGTCTGTAAGGGGCGTGCATAAGAGCACAAAAGTGCCTACCGTTCCTGTCCTATTGTTTCCTTTCATTATATCCAATTAATATAGTTATTACATACTATAAATAAATATTACATATATAAAATAAATAAATAAAGTGTCTCCTAGTCTCAATCCCTTTACTTCTCAGTATCTCAGATTCTGCTGGGAAGACCCCATTGGCCAGGACAGTTTTAGCAGGAGAATGATGTCTGCAGGACCTGTTTACAGGTATTATGTGCTCCCAGCAACAAGTGCCATTAAGTACATTGGCTACATTCTGAACCATTAGTTTCCAGATAATCTTTAAAGAGATCCCTGGATAGAACACAGGCTTCTCAAGTGTGTGGGTATAAGAAGGCAAGCTAAATACATGATGTTTCTGTTTACTCTCCAGATAAAAAACAGCTAGTCAAAATTTGGAACTTTCCAAATTTATCAAACTGTTAATATTGCCACCTGAGGTATCTGATTGGGAAAATGATTAAGGCATGGGTGATGGAGAATGTCAAAGGCACCTCAGGGAGGAAAAGCAAATGTGTTGTTTTATTTGGGCATATTTTAATATTATGAAGGGATTTCTGTGGATAGAAAGGTATGGAAAGTTACATTAGAGGTACTGTTATAAAGTAGATTTAATAGATTTCTTTCTCTTGTAATTCCTTTGGTTTACTATTTTTTTCTGCATTTTGCTTAGCATTGCTCTCCCTCTCCACTGCCGAGAAAGAAAAATAGCATGAAAGCAAGGGTGAAATACTCTCAGTTCGGAGAGGATCGGCTGATCCAGTAGCAATGGTGGTGGGTGGTTCAGAGAACTGGTAGCAAAAATCCTTGCCCCCCTGCCCATGCCCAGCTGAGCCGCGTGATCATCAGAGCCTTTCTTTTACTTTTAAAAGCATTTGTTTCTACAACCTATTTGGTCAAAGAGGTTGTTAAAAAATGTTTTTAAAAGGTAAAAAAAAGGCTCTGACAATCCCAGCTGAGCTGCCTGATTGTCAGAGGCTTTTTTTTTTACTTTTAAAAGTATTTTTTCTACAACCTCTTCAGCCAAGGAGGTTGTAAAAAAATACTTTTAAAAGTAAAAAAAAGATTGCACACCACAGCTGATCACCCCCCCCACGCACGCTGTTCTACTTAACCCATGCCTTCTTTTGGCATATGCTCCATGCACACACCCTGCATTTGGTGCATGGTGCGCATTGCGCATGCGCGCACAGCACACATGTGCAGCCAGCGAACCGGTAGTAAACTGGTTCAGATTTCAGCATTGCATGAAAGGTATTCTATATATTGAATAGTAATTTGATTTTGTCTAGGGCTGTTATACTGGGGCTAGAAAATTCAATGACCATTAGATGGCAGCAAACAGTTACAAGTATGCTGTGTCTTTATTGCCATCTAGTGGTCATTTAGATTTCTGCAGCCTAGATATGGTACTACTAATTTTGTTCTAAATACCAGAGCTAGATAGTTGCTCTCATGGCCTGTGACTTTTCTTAAATGGTTAAGTAGAAAATGCAATTTTTGAAATGTTAACCCAATCTTAGTTTTTGGTCATTTAACTGTAACCAACAAAATGCTATTAAATTATACTGTGAAATCTAGCAAATATTTTACAACTTGCTTTACTTTATTAAAAAAATAAAGCTTCAAGAGCTATGTAATTTAACTTAAATGAAAGATCCAGTATGCCATAACACAAGGATTAAAACAGATTGCTTAAATAAGGAATAAGCTGCTATTTTAACCTCTATAGTTGTATGTATATAATATGTTGAAAGGATATTATTTAGTGGTCTCTCTCTCTCACATATCTAGGCATCCTTAGAGATATAGACTGGCAAATGTATTCCTATTTCACCCAATCAGAACAGAAAAACACTTTGAAATCAAGAATAATTCCAGTGGAGCACAGTATAAGTTTGGCCCTCATTTTCTTTTCTGTCATGAAAAACTTAAATGCTTCCATTATGTTTTCCTATTCTGCCAAGCAACACTTTAATGCCCTGGACAGAACATTATACTGATTGTGCAAAGGGTCCACAGGACATGATGAACACTTTCATAATCACTCTCTCTTCTTGCCATTCTGAGACTGTTGTTTCTGTCTAAAAAAAGTTCCAAATTTCTTGGGTATACTAATTTTCAGAAGAAGAAAAAATTAGAAGGTTTGGCTTTTTGTATTAGTAACTAGCCCCAGTCTTCCCAGGAAGGTTGGGTAGCTAATAAACTATAACAAAATGCCATTAGGAAAAATGCCTGTGCTGCTTTGTAAGGGGTTATATTAACACCCCGGTCTCTTTCATACTATTCATGGATAAAGTCTCAGCAGGAAAGTATGTTCTACTATGGCCAATAGAATTCTGGGCTCATATTGTATCTAACTACTTTAATCCACAGTCTTCAGTGTTTCAAATGTTATTGTACTTCTCTTCATGGTTCATAAGTATGCATTAACTGCGATTGAAATATACTACCACTGCATTTATAGGCACCATAGTAGGTTCTAGGATTTCAGAGTTTATCCTGAGGAATATACATTTGACAGTGCAGGTATATGTAATACACAGAGATTTTATCATCTGCCTACCAAACTGATTTTTCTTATAAACATAAAAGCAACCAATACAGAAGCAATGATCATAAAGGAAGTTGACTACTTTTAGAATAGGCTTCATAATGTTCTTTGGGACTGTCTGAAGTCTACTTTGTACTTGAAACTTAATGAATGTTCAGGCTTCAAGGACATGTTTAAATAGTGTAACAGCTCATTCAGTGAGGTGTTTTATACTTTATACAGTTGCCCCAAGGGAATTCTTTATTCAAAATTTGACAAATACCTGTGCAACATAAAAACTAAAGTCATGGATATATCTGAGAGAGGAATCTTGTAAGTGTCCCAATATTGTTGAACTATAGCTCCAAATGTCCTTCACTATTGGCAGAAATGACTGGCTGAAGGGGACATATTAACTAGGACCACTGTGCAATGAAGTTGAGAAATATCAGGAGGGTCAGAAAATACTCCCTGGTGTCACTATTGTTGAACTGAACCTAATATAGGATAATAATCAGTTTGCTGAGATCTTTTTCTCTAGTCAGTTGGTAGCAAACAAAATAGAGAGAATTTTGGTGAGATCATTAACTGATAAACAAGAGAAAATTTCAGAATGCCATGAACTGCTATCAGAAATTGCTTTTGTGAAACATCACAGCTTGATTCTTTCCAAATAGAGAAATAAAAGAAACCTCATTAGAAAAATAAGGCAGAGAGAGTTTGCCTTCCTGAGAATTAATAATGATAAACAGATCCAAATATCTTATTTGGATCTGTTTTAATGTCCCTGCAAACTAAAAACTTTAGTTTAATGACCCCCCTGTCTTTACAAATGCAGAAGAGTTTCTAACACAGGAAGAAGCAACTTCCTTTGAACAATAGATAAACAAAAATAAATGGAAGAGACGCTGGAGGTGAAAAGGGGGTAAGCAAGCAGGAATTTTGAATAGGTTAAGAAAAAATGGAATAAAATCCCCCCCTCACTCTTTCTGGCTAATTTATGCTCACTTGCTAAATAAGCCTTGTTGAAAATTACAGACCTATCTCTCTATGTTGTGTCTCATGCAAAGTAATGGAATCCATCATAAACCAATCCATTACACTCCATCTCGAAACAAACAACCTTCTCTCTAATAAACAATTTGCTTTCAGAAAAAAATTGTCTTGTAACCTACAACTTCTCCACTGCAAAAACGTATGGACTACCAACCTTGATCAAGGAAAAGCAATAGATGCAATCTACATAGACTTCTGCAAAGCTTTTGATTCAGTAGTACATGATAAACTACTCCTCAAACTAAAATCCTACGGCATTTCGAGACCTCTTCACAATTGGATAAATGCCGTCCTGTCAAACAGACAACAAGTGGTCAAAATTGGCAACGCTATATCTAATCCTGTTCCTGTCAAAAGTGGTGTTCCCCAAGGTAGTGTTCTTGGATCAACACTCTTCATACTATACATAAATGACCTCTGTGACCTCTTCTCAAGTTATTGTGTTCTCTTTGCTGACGATGTCAAACTATTTAATACCACTAATAATACTTCTACCCTTCAAGAAGACCTCGACTTAATTTCCGATTGGTCTAAAACTTGGCAACTCCAAATCTCAACCAGCAAATGCTCAGTCTTACATATTGGAAAAAAGAACCCTAACATCAAGTACAAACTTGTTGGCCATTACCTAACTGATGACCCCCACCCTGTCAAAGATCTTGGAGTTCTCATATCAAATGACCTTAATGCCAAAGCCCACTGCAACTACATAGCAAAAAAGGCCCTAAGAGTTGTAAACCTAATTTTATGCAGCTTCTTTTCTAAAAACTCTACACTACTAACTAGAGCATACAAAACATTTGCCAGACCTATTCTTGAATACAGCTCATCCGTCTGGAACCCATACTACATCTCTGACATAAATACAGTAGAAAGAGTCCAGAAATATTTTACTAGAAGAGTTCTTCACTCCTCCGAAAACAACAAAATTCCTTATACCAACAGACTTGAAATCTTGGGATTAGAAAACTTACAACTCCATCGACTTCGACATGACCTGTGTTTAACACACAAAATCATCTATTGCAATATCCTTCCTATAAAAGACTACTTCAGCTTCAATCGCAATATTACAAGAGCAAAAAATAGATTCAAGCTAAATGTCAACCGCTTCAAACTTGATTGCAGAAAATATGACTTCTGTAACAGAGTTGTTAATGCTTGGAACTCATTACCTGACCCCATAGTCTCTACTCAAAATCCCAAAATCTTCAACCAAAAACTGTCTACTATTGACCTCACCCCATTCCTAAGAGGGCTATAAGGGGCGTGCATAAGAGCACAAAAGTGCCTACCGTTCCTGTGCTATTGTTCCCTTCATGATATCAAATTGATATAGTCAATGCATATTTTATATATATATATATATATATATATATATATATATATATATATATATATTTGTTTTCTGAGGTTTTCGCGGGTGTTTGTATGTAGATCTTTGGTCATTTGGGTTTTCTCCCGCGTAAAATTGGAAGTGTCTTGGCGACGTTTCGACGAAGTCTCATTTGTCATCTTCAGGCTTCAGCTTCGTGCTTCTGGGAGCAATGTGTGACTGCAGCTGTTTCTTCCTTTTTAACTGCTAGTGGGGGTTTGAACTGATTGGGTGGGAGCTTGGCTGTGCTCTGATTGGAAAAACCCCATCCAATCAGAGCACAGCCAAGCTCCCACCCAATCAGTTCAAACCCCCACTAGCAGTTAAAAAGGAAGGAACAGCTGCAGGCACACCTTGCTCCCAGAAGCACTGAAGCCTGAAGATGACGAATGAGACTTCGTGAACGTTAAAGACATTTATTTTACGCTGAGAAAACCGAATAACCAAAGATCTACATATATATATATTTTCTGAGGTTTTCACGGGTGTTTGTATATAGGTCTTTGGTTGTTCGGGTTTTCTCCCGTGTAAAATTGGAAGTGTCTGCTAGTGGGGATTTGAACTGATTGGGTGGGAGCTTGGCTGTGCTCTGATTGGATGGGGGGGGTTTTGTGCTCTGATTGGCTGGGGGTGTGTCCTGTGTTGGTGGGGGCTTGTTTGTGCTCAGTTTAGTCTGTGTTGCAGGGGGATTTGAGCTGGTGAGCTGCATAGCTGTTGTTTGGCTTTGTGGTCGTGCTACATCTTCATAGTGGGTGTCAGTCTGCTGCATGTATGGATTGGAGGGGTTTGAAATGGCTAATGTTGCAGCTGCGGTCTGGCTTCTGGTCCTTGGTCGTGCTTCATGATCAGTGTGGGTTTGGGTCTGCTTTCTGGGTGGATGTGCGGTGGTGACATCCTGTGTGGACCTCGTGAGTGTGGGTCTGGTGTCATTCCTCGTGTTAGGGACTCGTTTGTCAATAAGGGCGGGTTTCCAAATGGCTGGTAGGCGGGAGGTGTCATCTCGTTTGTTCATGCTGTGTGGGCATTTTTCTATCTCAATGGCTTCTCTGATTATTCTGTTGTTAAAGTGTTCAGTTTTGGCGATAGTTCTGGTCTTTTAAAGTCAATATCGTGTCCTGTGACTTTAAAGTGTTGGACCAGGGAAGAAGTTAGTTCCTCTTTTTGAATGAGTTCTTGTGTTCTTCAATGCACTTATTCTTCTGTTGGTTTGTCCAATGTATGTGGTGGGGCAGGCGGTGCATGGGATTTCATATACTCCTTGATTTTCTAACTCAATTTTGTCTTTGGGGTTTCTTAGGATGGTGGATATTTTTCTGTTTGTGCAGAATGCTGTCTTGATGTTGTGTTTGTGGAGGATCTTGCTGATTCTGTCTGTGGTGCCTTTTATATATGGGAGGAGGGCTGTGCCGTTTTCTTGTTCTCTGTCTTGGATTTTAGTGGGGGGTTCTTTTTGGATTAGCTTGGTAATCTTATTTCTTTGGAATCCATTGGATGTTAGTACGTTAGTGAGAGTGTCTAGTTCGGGTTTTAGGTGTTGTTCATCAGCTAAGCATTTTGTTCTGGAGATGAGTGTCTTGGCTACGGAGTTGATCTGTGCTGGGTGGTGGTGTGAGAGTGTGTGCAGATAGCGGTTTGTGTGTTTTCTTCTGGTAGATGGTGTGTCCTAGGGAGCCATTGGGTTTTTTGTAGACTAAGACATCCAGGAAGGGAAGTTGGTTATTAACTTCTGTTTCCATGGTGAACTGTATTTTGGGGTGTAGGCTATTGAGGTGTGTGAGGAAGTTGTCAAGATTTTCTTTCCCGTGTGGCCAGATTATGAAGGTGTCTACATATCTGAGCCAGAGTTTGGGTTTGTGATCAGATTTTTCTAGAGCTTGGGTTTCAAAGTGTTCCATGTAGAGATTGGCAATGACAGGTGAGAGGGGTGATCCCATGGGTGCTCCTTCTACTTGTTTGTATTTTTGTCCATTATAGATGAAGTATGTGTTGGATAGGCAGTGGTTGGTCAGATCTAGGATGTGCTTGGGGGGGTTATATTTGTTTTGGATAGCTGTCAAGGCTATTACTATTATTCTTCTCATCCTTCCTATTACTTATCTCCTCCCACTTATACCTATAACTATTTTTACAATTTATATTGTTCTGTTTGTTTCCTAGTATGATTTGATTGCTTATTAGTAACCTAGGACTATAGGTTACTGTAGTCTATAATGTCTATAGACCAGTGGTGGGATTCAGCCAGTTCGCACCACTTTGGGAGAACCGGTTGTTAACTTTCTGATCAGTTTGGCAAACTGGTTGTTGGGGCAGAGAACCGGTTGTTAAATTACTTGAATCCCATCACTGCTATAGACTATGTGTGGTATCTTATGATTCTTGATGAATGTATTTTTCCTTTTTTCCTTTTATGTACACTGAGAGCATATGCACCAAAGACAAATTCCTTGTGTGCCCAATCACACTTGACCAATAAAGAATTCTATTCTATTCTAAAACAGGAACATATGAATCCCTCCCCATACACTCTTTCAAAATTGCCAATTATTCTTGATCCATGTTACCATAAATCACAAATGCCTTTTTTCAATTGCTAGTACTGACTGAAATACAATCATAAGTAATATGGAAAACAACAACCTGTAACACCTGCGCCATGGTGGTTCAGTGGTTAGAGTGCAGTACTGCAGGCTATTTTTGCTGCCTGCTGCCTGCTGCAATTTGGCAGTTCAAATCTCACCAGGCTCAAGCCTTCCATCCTTCTGAGGTGGGTAAAATGAGGATCCAGATGGTTGGGGGCCATATGCTGACTCTAAATTGCTTAGAGAGGGCTCTAAATCACTGTGAAGTGGTATATAAGTCTAAGTGCTATTGCCATTACTATTTATGGTTTGGTCTAATTTTATAAAATTAGAAGAAAAATTCAGATAAAAGCCAAATGAATTTACACTACTGATATAAGTGCTAAAAGCCATTGAACAGTATTTCTAAATGATAACAGAAAAAGTTAATAGTGCCAAAACACAGAAATATCTGTGTTTTTAAATAAAATACTGAATATTTAAATAAAATACTGAAATCAAAAAGAACAGTAATCAGATATATTGTTCATTTCTGCGTATAATACCTGGCCGGATGCTGTGTATATAAATTACTTCAAGACAAATAATATTTGTTGTGTATGTTACTATTGGTGGGAATTCCTGACGGGAAAACATTCAAATCCTATTGGTTAACACCTGGCCAGATGTGTATAAAAGGAAGACCCTCTGCCTGTACTTTTGCTGAAGTCTCACTCTAAATAAAAGAGCTGTTGTCACTGGTCTGGTCTTGTGTGTCCTCCATCACCCGATCTAACATTGGCGACGAAGGTGGGATTGAGGACAACACGGGCCAGTTGAATGGACCAGAAGCAGAAAAACAGCTCGGCCAGGAGCGATCGCGAAGATAACCCAGGAATCATCAAGATGTCCAAGGGCACCAGCTCACTGAGGCCGTTTGACCCATTGGTCGAGAAATGGGGGTCGTTCATGGTATGATTTGATTGTTTCCTAGAAGCCAACAACAATCACGGTCTACCGGACAATAGGAAAATGGCTCTATTCCTTCACAATTGCAGGCAAGCAGTTTTCGACGTGGCGGAATCGCTCACCGATCCAACCCCTGTGCAGTCGGTAGACTGGATGGTCCTGAAGGACACACTCCAAGCCCACTTCACGCCGGCCCCATCGAAGTATGCCCAGCGATTCGAGTTCCGCCAGCGGATGCAACACGAGGGAGAATCCATCAGTGCATACATTGCTGCCCTTCAAAAAGCAGCAACCCTGGCGAATACAAGGGATTCCTGGAGGAAGCCCTACTAGAACAATTCATTTGTGGGGTAAGAGACCCCCAGTTGTGGCAACAACTCCTTTCAAAGCACAACCTAACCTGGCAAGTCGCGATTGATGAAGTGAAGGGGTACACGTTGTCCAGCAAAGCTGCTGAAAACATGCAGCACCCTGGAGCAAGCCTCGCACCAGCCCTCACAACACCAATCCATCAAGCAGTGCCCAAGCAGAACCCCAAGACCTCAATCAAACCGAAGATGGGGACGAGGAAATCGGGGAAGAGGCAGTTTTCTGCACAGACCATTCCAGCTGTGACTGCGGAAACATATATTCCAGCTGTGGAGGAGACCATCACCGGAGCAACTGCCGTTTCCCTGATGCCCTGTGCCACTGGTGCGAAAAGAAGGGCCATCTAGCCCATGTATGCAGGGCAATGCAACTGATTCAACATTCCCACCAGAAAGACTGTGCAGAATGGAAGCCGGCCAGCCAGCCACCATTTCTGCACTGGCGCACTCAAAATGGCACCCCAATAAGAGTGCGAATTTAAACCAAGTCACAATCGGCCAAGCGAACGCAAGACCCGAAGACAAAACATTCACAATGGTTGGCATCGATGGACAATGAATCAAGATGGAGATTGACACCAGATCATTCATCATGATCATCTCCTGGAACACAGTCCAAGAGTCACTGCCGCACATCAAAAACACCAACTACAACCTCGGTGGCTCCAGGTGCACGATTTCCAGGGAAACCAAGTTCCCATAGAAGGCATTGCCACCGTTAACGTCACGTATGGCCCTTATCAGAAGAAACTACCCATCACCATAGTCTGGGGTCATCTCCCAAGCCTCCTGGGCTGGGATTTGATCCGGGCTCTGGGAATGGGTCTCTACGGGGTCAGGGAGATCCAAACTACCTACAACAGCATGAAGGATGACCTACTTTGTTAGTTCCAGGACGTCTTCGCTGGAACCCTGGGCAAGTACGTGGGGACCCCTATCACATTCAACCTAGACCCTGGGATAGCTCCTATCAGACTGAAAGCCAGGTGAGTACCTTTTGACCTTAAGCCAAAAATAGACAAAGAGCTGGACAAACTAGTCCAGCAGGGGATTCTCGTTCCCATCAACCATGCTCGATGGGAAACCCCCATAGTCACCCCCATCAAGTCTGAT
This sequence comes from Ahaetulla prasina, assembly GCF_028640845.1. Classification (NCBI taxonomy): domain Eukaryota; kingdom Metazoa; phylum Chordata; class Lepidosauria; order Squamata; family Colubridae; genus Ahaetulla; species Ahaetulla prasina. The sequence goes on along the minus strand of NC_080543.1, from coordinate 84,495,777 downwards.
GGGTCCATCCGCATCTGCGCAGACTACAAAGTGACCCTAAATAAGGCGCTACAAAAGAGCGCATATCCAGTGCCAATAGTGCAACACCTACTGCACTCACTGGGACTGGGAAAGATTTTCGCAAAACTTGACCTGGCCCAAGCTTACCAACAACTACCTGTCAATGATGCCACAGCAGAGGCTCAAACCTGTCGTGTCCCACTCCTCCGCTGACGGCCGGGTCAGGGAAATCCGAATCAGGCGTGCCTCTGCAGCTCTGCCAAAGTCCTAGCAAAGTCCTCAAGGCAGGCAGGAGATCAGAAAGTGACTTCAGCAAGATATGTTTAGACTTTGCCTGACTCAGAGAATGCCAGAAAGCAGATCCTTCATATAGGCCATGGGGTGTGGCTCCATGACTCAGCACTTATCCAGGCCTGCCCCTCCCTTCCTTCTGACGCCGCCGCCTATCAATTCTTCTGAAGCGAGGGTCACTCCAGTCGGCAGCTGTTGGTAATTGACCTCCCTCAGGCTCACATGCTGTGGGGGAGGGGGAGGGGTCTAGTTGCTCCGTTTGCCTGGGCATGGAGCCAGGGCTGGGGCCAGGAGGTGCTTCCTCCTCCTCAGCCTGTCTGGGCATGGAGCCAGGGCTGGGGCCGGGAGGCATACTAGGACATTCCTCAGCATTCGGAAGCAGATAAGAAGGCCCCAGCTGCGGTGAGAGCGGGCAAGACACAACAAAACCATTGTAACCCATAGAGGCACTTTTAAATGCACCAGGTTACAATTCGGGGTCAGTGTGGCCCCGGGACTATTCAAAAACCTTATGGAAAGACTTCTACAGGGAATCCCTGGGGTGGTGCCCTATTTTGATGATGTTTTAGTGTCGGCAGACGATCATCAGCAACTCAAAACCAGACTAAGGGAAGTCCTGACAGTTTTTAGAACCACAGGACTTCACCTGAAACTAGAGAAATGCCAAATTGGGGTGCCATCCGTCGAATTTCTGGGCTACAGAATCGACCAGGCTGGCATTCACCCCACTGAATCTAAAATCAAGGCAATCAGAGAGGCACCCACGCCCAGAGACAAAACGGAATTACAAGCCTTCCTGGGACTATTAAATTTCTACGCTATTTTCTTGAAAGAAAAAGCTACTATAGCAGAACCCCTGCATAGACTCCTAGCAAAAAATGCCCCCTGGGTTTGGGGCAAGGCAGAAGCCGATGCTTTCGCAGGAGTTAAGGGACTTCTAACTGGAGACAGCCTCTTACTACAATATAACCAGACACTTTTTATTTTTATTTATTTATTTATTTATTTATTTTGTCACAACAATATATATGTGTCATACAAAAAATTATATAGTATATAAACATATATATGAGTAAATATTAGGAGGTATAAGCATATTTATATATAGGAAGAAGAAAAGAAAAACAATAGGACAGGAACGGTAGGCACATTTGTGCGCTTATGCACGCCCCTTATGGTCCTCTTAGGAATGGGGTGAGGTCAATAATAGAAAGTTTTTGGTTAAAGATTTTAGGATTATGGGAAGAGACCACAGAGTCAGGTAAAGTGTTCCAAACACTGATGATTCTGTTACAGAAATCATATTTTCTGCCTAGTACTTGTTTGCGACTTCCCCTAGTACTTGTTTGCGACACCTCCCCTTTTGGAGTGGATGCTGTCCTTAGCCATCGGCTGCCCAATGGCTCCGAAGCACCCATTGCTTACTTCTCCCAAACCCTGTCCAGCCCTGAGCGGAACTATAGTCAAATGGACAGGGAAGCCCTGGCAGCCGTGGCCAGAGTAAAGAAATTCCACGAATACCTATTCGGGAGGAAATTCGAACTCGTCACCGATCACCATCCCCTACTAGGACTGTTGGCAGGAGACCGACCAACCCCCATTGCGATGTCTCCTAGACTAAAAAGTGACTGGACACTTTTTTTGGCCGCCTATGACTATACCTTAGTCCACCGCCCTGGCAAAGACTTAAGCCATGCTGATGCTCTTAGCAGATGCCCACTCCCGATGCTGGTGGATGATCCAACCCCGGGAAAACCAGCCCTGCTCATTGACTCTGTGACACTACGGCCACTGACTTCAGCCGGAATGGCTAAAGCATTGAGGCGCGACATGACCATCAAAACTGTCATGGGCTGGGTTCAGAGAGGGTGGCCCAAAGGAAGACTGGCAGAAGAATTCAAGCAATTCGAAACCAGGCATACAGAACTTGCCACACAAGGGGGTTGTTTGTTGTGGGGTGACAGAGTAGTAGTGCCAACTGCGTTGCAAACAAAGGTTTTGGAAATGTTGCATGAAGGGCACACGGGTATTGTATGTATGAAGGATCTTGCCAGGAGCTACATCTGGTGGCCCAAAATGGATGTGGATATTGAGGCTTGGGTTGCCCGGTGCGCACCATGCCAAGAATCCAGACCCAATTCCCCTGCTGCCCCGATCAGGGATTGGGAACGCCCCTGTAGCCCCTTGTCCCACATTCCCATTGACTTTGCTGGACTGTTCCATGGTCAAACCTTCCTTATAATAGTAGACGCCTATTCTAAATGGTTGGAAGTGTTCCTCATGAAATCCACTACAGCAGAAGCTGTGATAAGGGTTCTCCGACAGCTATTCGCCACCCATGGGCTTCTGGAAACCCTTGTTTCCGATAATGGTCCCCAATTCACATCCCTACAATTCAAGGGCTACCTGGCGGCGTTAGGAATCCACCATGCCCTTTCGGCACCCTACAAGCCAGCCACCAACGGCCTGGCAGAGAGATTTGTCTGATCCACCAAAGAGGTGTTGGCACGCCTGGGTCCTGGGGACTGGCAGGAGAGAATTGACACATTTCTCACAGCCCAACATGGCATGCCAAACTCAGCCACAGGTCTAAGCCTGGCTGAACTCCTTATGGGGAGGAAACTACACTGTACCCTCGATCGCCTCAACCCTAACTACCCCCCTGACGGGTACCAGGGGGGAGGGGAGGGCACAAGATAATTCCAAATAGATGACCCAATATTCTCAAAGAACCACGCCGAAGGCCCCACATGGGTAGCTGGCAAAATAACTGGAAGAACAGGCCCCAAATCATACACAGTAGACATGGGGAACGGCAGAATCGAACAGAAACTTATAGATCAAATCCGAAAACGAACAACCCAAATAACACAAAAACCAAGCCCTAACTTCCATCCAATTACTTCAACAGCTAACTCAAACCCGAGGAAGCCGGGTGACTTAATTGATGACTTCAGTGTCCAGCGCTGCTCGGGTCCATCCGCATCTTTGACCGACGTCCCAACAGCTAGTAATCCACAAGGGTTTGAAGAAATAGCTGCCAATAATCCACAACAAAGGGCCCCAATGGAAGAGCTGGGAGGAATCGAAAGCACCTCTGACCAGCATGCTTCCCCTGCCAAAACTGAATTGCGCAAGTCAAGTAGACACAGGGAACGGCCTGGCTACTTGAGCGATTACATATGCTAATTAATGCAAGAGCAAGGCAAAGTGCATTCTAGGGGAGTGGAAAGTGTGTTGTGTATGTTACTATTGGTGGGAATTCCTGGCGGGAAAACATTCAAATCCTATTGGTTAACACCTGGCCAGATGTGTATAAAAGGAAGACCCTCTGTAAGGGAGGCTTGTAAACCTAGAGACTCTTTCACAAAATCCTTTAGGTTATCTTGTAGTGTCTCTAAGCTTAATGCTTTTGTTTCAGCTGCATGAGCTGGGGATACCCCCGCACTCTTAGTAGAGTTTGCTTTAATTTGTTTAGCTGCCATCTCTAATTTTATATTTTAATCAAAGTCAATAAAAGTCATTAAAATTATTCAATCTTCAACGACTATCATAAAGTCTCTCCTTTTTTCTTTCTTTTTATTTTTAAAAGCACTCCAACGGTCTCTGGTGACACAGCACTTTAAACAATAAAAACTTTCCCACTTTCACTTTCAGCCTGTTACTTCAATGGCTGCATTTCCGTTCTTGTCTTTAACAAAAAACAAAGTATCTGGGAATCTAAGGATTATTACTTGCCACAGCTCGTCCTCCTGATTCTGCTCTGCCTGGTAAACAATCAATTTATAATCCAATATTGGTCCCAGGAGTGGACGTGGTGATTTGTTCTGCTAAAGAGCAGAAAAGCCTTGGATCTGGAATTTTTCGGGGTTTCCTAGGGAGTCCTCCCCTCCGAACCCCTGGCATCGTCCCAGGGATTCTTGGGGCACTCTACCTCTACCCCTTAACTCACCTTCCCCTCTTCTCCCGAGGGGAAGGTTTTTCGAATCGCTAGACAGCTGATTGGCGCTGTCTTAGCGATTCCACACGATCCCAAGGCTGGCGGTCTAAAAGACCGTCGCCATCACGAACGGGGCCACCTGGAAGTCCACCTGGAAATATGTGGTATCCTACATCCCATGATGTGACTAGTAAAGTCATGACACATATACCATTCTTGTGGTTTCTAATATATACTATGGAAAACAAATGGAAGTCTTTTATCATCATCATCATCATGAATGAAAAACAGTGAGGTCCATATGAGACCATGGTAGCACTTTCTGACTCCTCTTGCTTTACCTGCAGACACTGCTGAAATCAAGATAGTTTTGCAAAAAATTAAATATAAATGAAAGTTAAAATAGTGGTTTATTAAAGTGCGTTTTTTAAAATCACATGCAACCTATCAAGCTAGGTGTCTATGGAGATTCACACTCATTCAGGTCATAGTTGTCCCAAAGGTGCTTTTTCAAGGGGCAACTGGACTTTCTGGTTTTTCTTTGAAGACATTCGCTTCTCATCCAAGCTTCTTGGATGAGAAGCAAAACATCTTCAAAGAAAAACCAGAAAGTCCAGTTGCCTCTTGAAAAAGCACCCTTGGGACTATCAAGCTAGGTATAATCCTCATTGTATATTTGAACATCTGCTTTTCCCCTACATGAATTTTTTTTAAAAAATAAAGCTGTTAAATGAATTTGATAATTTTGTTCCCACAGTATCAATATTATTTGAATCCAATTTTTATCCCTAATGTATCAGGTGTCTTGGTTCAGTTTTCAACAATGGGAAACAACAAACAAGCCACAGAAAAGCTAAATTTTTGCTCCTCTTCATATTCTAATCTGGACCTCTGATCGGGACCTCTGATCCAGTCAAGTTGGATGTCAAGAAGACATGATTTCCAAGGCTTCCAAAGGGTAGTTTCTTATTTATCTATTGCTTCTGCTTCAGGAAAAGCCAAGCATGCTGTTATTCTAGACCAGGGAGTGCTAACCTTTTCCAGACTGAGTGCCAAAAGTGCGTGCGAACCCCCAAAATGCAATGCGCATCCACGCATGCACCCTGCCCTTGCATATGCACACACCCTGCATGTGCCCCACCCCCACACATGCACAGCATAGACCCGAAGACCAGCTGCCCAGCAGGAGGCATGCACGCATGCACGGTGGAGCTGAATTGGGGCAATGCCTCACATGCCCACAGAGAGGGCGCTGTGTGCCACCTCTGGCCCACGTGCCATAGGTTCGCCATCACAGTTCTAGACTAACCAAAAGAATATGCAGCCCATGCATTGCAATATCAACATTATACAGTGCTGTGGAGTGCATCAGCACAAAATTTGTTTTGAATTATTGTAAAAATGTGAAGCCCTGAATACACTTGATATAGAAGTAGAATGTTACATGTTAGTGATCTACCATACTTTTCGGAGTATAAGATGCACTTTCCCCCCCTAAAAGAGGGTGGAAAGGTTGATGTGTCTTATACACTGAATATACTGAATATAGCCATTTTTGGCCTCCTGAAGCCCCACCTTGTGCATCCCATTTTTGTGAAAAACGGCCCAGGTTTTTGCAAAAACAGGCCATTAAGTGACATTGGCATGAATGCAAAATAAAACTTATATATATATTTTTGCACTTATTCATACACAAAAAAATATTCTTTCTTTTCAGTATTTCTTAAAAGCTCCAGGATAAGTAATCAGTACATTATATGGCTACAAGGCAAAAAGTTGCTCCATTGCTATCATTGAGGTGATGGTAGTAAGAACACAATATTCTGTTTCATTTTTCCCCAGGTGATGTTGTACAGATATCTAATTAGAATAGATTAGACAACATCACCACCAGATAGATTTGTAGCTTGCTGACAAACCGTACTCAAAGAGTAGACCTTAATGGTACTACATCTACATGGAGAGAAGTAAGTAGTGGGGTACCACAAAGCTCCATCTTAGGCCCAGTACGCTTCAATATCTTCATAAATAACTTAAATGAATAGAATAGAAAGGGAACTGATCAAATTTGCAGATGATACTAAACTGGCAGGAATAGACAACACCCCAGAAGGCAAATTCAGGATCCAAAAAGACCTTGACAAACTTGAACTATGGGTCCTATCAAAGAAAATGAATTTTAATGTGGAGAAAAGCAAAGTCTTACATTTAGGCAGGAAAAATCAAAGGTATAAATATAGATTAGACGAGACCTGGCTCAAAAACAATAACTTTAAGAGGGACCTTGGAGTCCTAGTGGATGATCACTTGAATATAAGCCAGCAGTGTGCAGCAGCAGCCAAAAAAGCTAATGCCATTCTGGGTTGTATAAACAGAGGCATAGAATCAAAATCACCTGAATATTAGTAACACTTTATAAAACCCTAGTAAGACCACACCTGGAATATTGCAACCAATTTTGGTCACCATACTACAAAAAAGAGGTTGAGACTTTGGAAAAAGTTCAGAGAAGAACAACTAAGATTTAGCCTGGAGACTAAAACATATGATGAACAGCTGCAGGATTTGGGTTTGGCTAGTCTAAAGAAAAGAATAATTTGTCAAAGTTTCTTGCAAATCCAGAAGCATACACAGATAACTGATTCAGCTGGATTCATTAACTTCTTTATATACACAATAATGCTCCATGGCTCAGGACCAGGTTATTTACGGCCTGCTGCCTGCTGCCACCGTTTGCCTCCCATCGACCTGTGCGCTCCCATAGGGAGGGCCTCCTCAGGGTGCTGTCAGCCAAACAATGTCGGCTAGCGACCCCCAGGGGGAGAGCCTTCTCTATAGGGGCACCTACCCTCTGGAATGAGCTTCCCCCAGGACTTCGACAGCTTCCTGACCTCCAGACCTTTCGCCGCGAGCTGAAGACATACTTATTCTTCCGCGCAGGGCTGGCATAAAACTATTAGTAATTTTAATTGGTTTTTTTATGGTTTTAGTGTGTATTTTAATTAATGAGCCAAATTGAATAGGTTTTTTAATGGGTTTTTAACTGTATATTGTATGTTTTATTGTGTTTTTACCTGGCTGGAAACCACCCTGAGTCCTTCGGGAGAAGGTCGGTATAGAAATTAAATTATTCTATTCTATTCTATAATACACAAAGTAAGTATACAATATCAACAGCAGATTCACAGTTTCGTTTCAGATCAGATCATCAGACAAGTTCACACACACTGGTTTCAGTTTCTCTTTACAGACTCAGAAGCTGCAGACTAAGACACACCCTGGCTCCAGTCTGTCTCAGCTCCCAATTGGCTGACTGTTGCTATGCCTATCCGTTGGCTGATCTTTTTACCATGTCTTCCCAGTCATGAATATTATAACACTCCTCGCTTCATGACTGGAATAGACATAATCAAATTATCTTAATATTCTTCAGATACCTGTATTTGAAGACCCCCATTCACAGTTCCCATCAAATACAGGAGAATTGTTTTACTGTGATACATCCTTTGCAATGAAACAAAGATCATCCACAAATGCTAATAGTTGACAATCCCACCTTTTAAGTTTCCAGTGTATATGCAACCATCAGCCTTGCAACTCTTGAACCCAAGACCCTTCAATGCAGTATTTAGACAGATTTAGACACGAGATCCATCCCACCACTAAAAGGATCTAACGGCAAAGAATATAATGATGAAACAGTTAAAGCAAACCTCTTTAACACATTTTTCGGCTCAGTCTTTGTTAATAGTAATGGCTCACACCCAACATTCCCCAGTCATACCAACAATGAGTACAATGAGTACAAATAGATTTCACAGAAGATAATGTTGAAAAGGCCCTTTGCAAACTGAAACCATCTCTATCTATTGGACCTGATGGGCTATGTGCATACTTCTTAAAAAAAGCTTTCCACTAATATAGCAGAACCCCTAAGCATAATCTTTGAAAAAGCTTTGACGACCAGCTCCCTTCCCAAACTTTGGTCACTAGCCACGGTCATCCCTGTCTTCAAAAAAGGAGACCCCATCTTTTCTCTGGATTTTAATTGTAATTCCCCCTTTTCCATACAAAGGAGTTCTTTATAGGTAACTACCTATACATGGTTTCCATATGGACAATTACAAGCTAGATGGAAATTAGATAAAAAAATAGGTATTAAGCAAACTGAGGATAATTTGTTAAAGCAAATGAGAGATCAAGGTCAACAGCATATTAAGAGGTTGTATAATGTATTAGAAATAGACTCAGAGGCTGAATTGGTTAAGGATTGTATGATTAAATGGGCATAAAATTTTCAGCAACCAATAATGTTGGAAACTTGGGAAAGAATTTGGGTGAGGAATGTTAAATTTACACAAGCGCAAAATATGAGAGAAAATTTTTATAAGATGTTTTATAGATGGCATTTAGACCCCAAAAAGTTGTCATGTATGTATCCTAATGTACAGGCTAAATGTTGGAGATGTGATTGTGAAGATGCCACTTATTACCATATATGGTGGACTTGTAAAAAAGTTAAAGCATTCTGGATTAAAGTATGGTGGATTATGCAGAACATTCTGAAAAAGAAGATTAAGTTTGCTCCACAGTTCTTTCTACTAGGAATAATTATGGATTGTACAGCTATAGAGATTAAATTGATTTTGAACTTAATAACAGCCGCAAGACTTTTGATTGCTCAATATTGGAAGAAAGAAGAATTACCTACAATTGAAGAATGGACACTCAAAGTATCAAATCTGGCAGAAATGGCAAAAATTTCTGCTTATTTGAAAGACTATACACAAGAAAAATATATTTTAGAATGGAAAATATATTTTAGAATGGAAAATGCGGATTAAAATAAGTATCAGACAAAAAATATCGAATAGCATATGAGTAAATTTAGGAAATATTTTGTATTAGATATATTTTTGAAGGAGAGGGGAATTGAGAGTGTGATTATGTGTGGAGTGACTAGAGATTATAATTTAAGATTTATTTTGGATTATGATTGTTAGTTTTGATACCCTGCATTTTGTTCTGGGAAGTCGGGGTGGGGGGTAAGGGGGAGGGGAACTGGGGGGTTGAGGGTAGAGGATGGAGTGATGGTTAATGTACAGGGATTATTGAAGATGTATAAATATAATTAATGTAGGGTCGGGTCTGCCCAGTTACCATTTTAGAATGGTGGGAGGAGAAGAGGAGAGAGTAGGAGGTAGGAAAGAGGAGAAGAGGGGGAGAAGAGGAAGGAAGAGGGTAGAAGAGGGAGAAGGAAGGTATAGGGTGGAGGGAGGAGAGGATGTAGATAAGAGAAGGGGAGGAAGGTCTGGAAAGTAGAAGAAGGTAGAAGAGGAAAGAGAGTTAAAAGGAGGGGGTGGTGACTGGGCAAGCCCGACTAATTGTATATGACTGTACATTGGATGAGTTGTTGGATATGAATGTAAAAATAAAACTTTTTTATAAAAAAAAAAGGAGACCCCAGCCTAGTTGAAAATCTCTTTATGCTGCGTCACCTGCAAAGTAATGGAATCAATCATCAACCAATCCATTATCCTCCACCTAGAAACAAACAACCTACTCTCTAATAAACAATTTGGTTTCAGAAAAAATTTATCCAGTAATTTACAATTTCTGCACTGCAAAAACATATGGACTACAAATCTTGATCAGGGCAAAGCAATAGATGCAATTTGCATAGACTTCTGTAAAGCTTTTAACTCAGTGGTGCATGACAAACTTCTCCTAAAACTAAAATCCTACGGCATTTCAGGACCCCCCCCCCCACAATTGGATAACAGCATTCCTGTCAAACAGACAACAAGTGGTCAAAATAGGCAGTGCCCTATCAAATCCTGTTCCTTTCAATAGCGGCATTCCCCAAGGCAGCGTTCTTGGACCAACACTCTTCATATTTTACATTAATGATCTCTGTGACCATATTAAAAGTAATTGTGTTCTTTTCACTGACAATGTCGAACTATTTAACCTGCCAACAATACAGGTCTTCAAAAAGACCTCAACTTTGTGTCGGAATGGTCAAAAACTTGGCAACTCCAAATCTCAACCAGCAAATGCTCTGTCTTACACATTGGAAAAAAGAATCTGAACACTAAATACAAGCTCGATGGACAGTACCTTGTTGATGACCCTCACCCCATTAAAGACCTTGGAGTTTTCATATCCAATGATCTAAGTACCAAAGCTCACTGCAACTACATCACAAAAAAGGCTTTAAGAGTTGCAAACTTAATCTTGCATAGCTTCTTCTCCAGAAACACTACACTACTAGCCAGAGCATAGAAAACATTTGCTAGACCAATTCTTGAATACAGCTCACCTGTCTGGAACCCATACCTCATTTCAGACATTAATACAATTCAGCGTGTCCAGAAATATTTTACAAGAAGAGTTCTCCACTCCTCTGATTACAACAAAATACCTATGCCACCAGACTTGAAATCCTGGTTTTGGAAAATTTAGAACTCCGCCACCTTCGACATGACCTGAGTTTAACTCATAGAATCATCTGTTACAGCGTCCTTCCTGTTGAAGACTACTTCAGCTTCAATCACAACAATACACGAGCACACAATAGAGTTAAGCTTAATGTGAACCACTCCAATAAATATGACTTATAAATATGACTTATACAGAAAATATGACTTCTGTAACAGAGTTGTTAATGCCTGGAATGCACTACCAGACTCTGTGGTCTCTTCCCAAAATCCCCAAAGCTTCAACCAAAAACTATCTACTATTGACCTCACCCCATTCCTTAGAGGTCTGTAAGGTGCGTGCATAAGAGCACTAACGTGCTTACTGTTCCTGTCCTAATGTTCCCTTTGATTGTATCCAATTTTGTAATATAGTTATTACATACTTATGATTATATTTATGCTTATATATCGTATAGTTATTTCATGCTTATGCTTATATATACTGTTGTGACAAATAAATAAATAAAATAAATAAATATTCTAATTCCTGGCTGACTGCTTCAGCCAATAAATGGCCTTGTTCAATTTATATACTGTGTTAGGCCTTTTACTTTCATACCCTGGTGCTTGAACCAAGTAAATTTCTTCCTCTAATTCTGCATTGAGAAATGCAATGGTTATGTCAAAATGCAAAATTTTATGTCCATGTGCTGTTGCCAATGATAGTGCATGTCTGATGATTTCATTCTGCACTGTAGGCACAAATACCTCATCATAGTGCATATGTTTCATCTTTGAAAACTTTGCCACTAACCTTGCTTTATATTGTACCTCATTATTGAGCAGTACTTTCTTCTTGTATTACCCACTTGCATCTTACAGCTTTGCTATCCTGTGGCAAAGTCATAGATGTGAACACATTATGTTCATCCATGGATTTCATTTCTTTACCCATGGCTTCTTTCCACTTTACTTGTTCAATTTTAGGCAATGCCAACACTTCCTTATAGTTTCTTGGCTCATACCATATATTATACACCTTTACTTTACTAGCAGAATACCTGTCAGGTGGAATCTCCTTGTTCCATCACTCTGACCTGTGTGGCATTGACTGCTCCTGTGTTTCAACCCTCTCTTGCTTCATATTTTTTTCAGCTTCTCCTCCCTGAATGCTGACACCATCACTAAGTGGATCACCATCACTAAGTGAATCACCATCACTAAGTGGATCATTCCATACATTTGCATCAATTCTATTCCAATTGTGCTTTGCAAAAGTAGCCGACCTGGAAATCACTATTCTTTTGCTCCCATCACTAAAATGATAGCTTTTTGAGCCTCACTCATAGCCCATAAACCTGAGCCTTCTAGCCTTTGGTTGTCCTTTTCTTCTAATTGCTTTTTGAATATGCACCCATGCATTGCTTCCAAAAACTTTTAAATGAGCCAGAGATGGGTTTCTCCCATATAGCACTGCATATGGAGTATCATTAATAGAGAAACTCCACAGCCTATTAATTAAATAGTTAGCAGTCAACATGGCTTCACCCCAATATGACCTGCTCAGACCAGAATCCTCCAGCACCTGGTTGGGTTTCGGAGATCATAGTGTGAATTATTTCTTCCCGCTGGATGTCAAACTGATATGGCGTCTTGATATGGCGTCAGCTAGTAGGTTTTCCCCCCTGGGATGTATCTGAGGTTGAAGTTAAAATGCTTGAAGTACTAAGCCCATTAAACCCTGCTTGGGGGAAAGCTTCCGAAGGGTCTTTAGGGCCTCAAGGTTCTTGTGGTCCGTCCACACTTCAAAAAGTTCCTTTACTACCTCCAAGAAGTGCCTCTAGGATAGGAGAGCCCATCACACTGCAAAAGCCACTTTTTCCCACACCGCCCACCTGTGTTCTGTGTCTGTTAATTTTTTCAAGATGTAAGCACACGGCATTAGTTCATTCTGGGCATTGTTTTGCATTAGAACAGCCGCCACTGACACATCACTAGCATCTGCCTGGACCACAAATGGCTTATTCGGGTCTGGGTGCTGGAGGATCGGTTCCATTGTGAATAGGCGCTTTAGTTGTTCAAAAGATTTCTGACAGTTTGGCTAGGCTTTGGTTTGCTAGGAGATGGACCAGTCTTTAGCAATTCCGTTAAGGGGAGAGCGACCTCAGCGAAAGAAGGGATGAATCACCTGTAGAAATTCACAATCCCCAGGAAACTTTGGAGCTGTTTACGTGTTCATGGGGTTTGCCAGTCTAACACCGCCTTCATTTCCTGGGGTCCATTTTGATCCCTTGGTTCAACACCCGGTAGCCCAGGTAGTCCAAGGATTCCCTATGGAACTCGCATTTTGACAGCTTCACGTATAGTTTGGTGGTTAGGAGTTTTTTCAGCACCTGCCTAACTAACTTGATATGGCCCTCTATATTTTCGCTGTATATAAGAATATCATCCAAGTAGATAAGAACCCCGTTATATAGGTGGTCATGCTGAGTTTCATTGATCAGCTGCATGAATACTGCTGGGGTGCCTTGGAGTCCAAATGGCATGACCCGGAACTGGAAACTGCCCAGGGGGCAGTTGAAAGCAGATTTCCATTTGTCTCCTTCTCGTATGCGGACCCGGTAGTAGGCTTCCTTCAAATCTAACTTGGTGAAAATCTTGCCTTTCACTAGCTGGTTTAGTAAGTCCTTCATTAGAGGTATTGGGTAGGTGCTCTGAATGCAAACCGCATTGATATTTCTAAAATCAACACATAATCTCAAAGACTTATCTTTCTTCTCTTTAAACAAAATGGGGGCGGCCACCCTGGATTTTGCAGGTTCGATGAACCCTCTGGCTAGGTTGGTGTTGATGTACCTCCTTAACTCAGTCAATTCAGCAGTCGTCATGGAGTACATCCTGGGTTTTGGTAACTTAGCTCCCGGCTCTAACTCGATGCCACAGTCTGTGGGCCAATGGGTGGGGAGGATGTTACATTCCTCTTCACTAAAGGCTTCTTCTAAATCTGCATATGCTTTAGGAATCTGAGGTTCACCTGGAGGTGAGTCTGATCCAGTGGCTGCTGGCTCCCTCTGCCAGTTTTCATGGATCAGCTGTTCCCCGGGAGGGGGGAGACGGGGCAAGGGGCCAACATCCAATATGATTTTCCGGTACCCCCCTTCCCATTTGATGGTGGGGCCCCATTTGTCCAGCTAAGCCAGGCCTAGTATAATAGATTCGGACATCTTTGGAATTACTATGAATCGTATAAATTCATGATGTCTTTCAATTTGTAGGCCAATCTGTTCTGTGATCTGCGTGGCCAGGACCCCCCCCTCCAATTAATGTCCCATCCACTTGGTGGAATTTAATCGGGTGCTTTAAGGTTCTTGTCTTGAGCCCCAGTTGGTTCACAATTGAAATCCCAATTAGGTCTGGGATACAGTCCGGGTCTTCAAATCTGGCTCGGAGCAGTGCAACAAACCCTGTGATGTCATTTAATTCTGCAACACGTTCATTGTGAAGCTGGGCAATCCATTCAGAAGCCTCTCCCTCATTCATTCCATCAGAGATAGCAGATATTAAGTCCCGTTCTGATTCATATTGATCTTGGAACTGATCTATATGAGCCCAGACTCTGCTGAGGAAGTAAGCCAGTTTGGTAGGTGTGCCATCAAAAGTTGCCCTGAAGCAGGGTGGGACTGGTCGGGGAGGAGGGGGGCTCGACTGCAGACAGCTGGGGAGGAATTTGAGGCAAAGCTTCTGCGGGTTGCTGAAAGGCCCCCTGCTGAGGAGGAGGGGCTGGCGATGTTAGGGCTGCTTGCTGGGCTGGAGAGGGGAGGTGAAATTCCAGCCGGCTGCTGGATCAAACTCCCCTGTGCTGCTGGGATCGATGGGCCATACAGAGGCCAGGGAGATCCCTGGAAAATGGGAGCAGATGAAGCTGGATGCCACTGGCACTGGACCCATCCTTGCCTGGGGTAGAATCCCCAGCCTGGGGGGATGGACTCAGCAGGGGGGAGCACAAGGGCCGTCAGGCGAAAGGGCTCCATAGGAGGGGGTTGCATTCCCCAAGCCAGCTGCGTTGGATGCCTCCCAGCTGTGTAACTTCCCTGCTGTGCCTGGACACTGACTGGTTTGCCCCTGGGCTTGTTGGAATGGGCTTGAGCCCCCCTAATTTCCCCCTCCCTAAGAGGGGGAAAGGTGAACATCAGTTGTGCCAAGTTCCATCTAGCTTGAAGGGAGTGGGAGGCGGGTTCATAGCTTCCCACTTCCAAGCATTCAAAACTCTCCGGGAGCCCTGTTAAGGATTGAGTTCACGTCAGAGGGTGCAGACTCCATTCCCGAGAATCCCTGGATTCCACAACTTTCCCTGCTCTCCACTGTGGCTGGAAAGTAAGAGGGGGCAACTTTGTTAGGCCGGGATCAGCATGATCCCCCGGTGATCTCACCTCTGGTCCCCTCTCAGTAGTTGGATCAGACTGGCAATTTTTCCAGGAATCCAATCCTTTGGGCCAAGCGCTTAGCTCTCGAGTCACTTCTGCAGTCTCGATATCACGTATCAATTCTTCTGACAGAGAGAATCTGGTGTCGATAAGCCCTCGAGCATCCATTTCCACTGCCCCCTCCGAAATTTCCTCCTTCTTTCCCATTTTCGCTGAGTCTTCCCACCACTCAAGGGGTTTGGTGGATGTTGGGGCCCAGCACCCCTGTCGGCCCCCACTTGGGGGTGCCGCTATGCTCTAAAGGAGATTTGGAATAATGTCAGCATTCCAGAAAACCCCCTGCTGCAGAAAAGACTCCGAAGTCAACACCTTTCAAAGTTCCTTTACTAGCATAGGTAAACTGGCACAACTGGGGAATCTCTGAATCTGGGGAGCCGGGCTTTTCCTCAGGAAGACAAACTCCAAAAAACACTACCCCCTTGACCCCTCTGCCAATCACATGCTCCAATCGCCAACCGTCCCATCTCGAGACATCACTCCAACCACTCCTTCTCCAAATGCAGTCCTGGCCCGACCTTGACCAGCAGGAAGAATGTTATTATGTCTAATGGCCCCTCTACCAAATCCCCCCTCCTACTTTCCCACAAGTGGGAAAGTGGCAGCATGGAAGCCTCCAACCTAGTATGGCTTTCAAAGCTGACAATTTCTACATTAGAGACTTGCCAATACACTGAGTCTTATAATTTTCATCCTCCTGAATCACAGCATTCAAAGCAATTATTTTTAACTTTCAAAGGATGCTAATGAAGATACTATAAAAAACAATGGCTACCAACTTGCCTTCCATTGAGGACCTGTATACTGCACGAATCAAGAAGAGGGCCGTGAAAATATTTACAGATCCCTCACATCCAGGACATAAACTGTTTCAATTCCTACCCTCAAAACGACTCTATATAGCACTGCACACCAGAACAACTAGACACAAGAACAGTTTCTTCCCAAATGCCATCACTCTGCAAACAAATAATTCCCTCAACACTGTCAAACTATTTACTAAGTCTGCACTACTATTAATCTTCTCATTGTTCCCATCACCCATCTCCTTCCACTTATGACTGCATGACTGTAACTTTGTTGCTTGTATCCTTACGATTTATATTGATATTGATTGTTTCCTGATTGCTTATTTGTACCATATGATTATCATTAAATGTTTTACCTTATGATTCTTGATGAACGGATCTTTTCTTTTATGTACACTGAGAGCATATGCACCAAGACAAATTCCTTGTGTGTCCAATCACAATTGGCCAATAAAAAACACTGTTCTATTCTATTCTAATTGTGGGGTGAGTAGCTGGAAATTCTAAAATTTCTAAAACTATGTGACATAGTATTCAAGCTACCCTGGAGTTTACTTTCACTTAAAGACAAATTTTATCATTTTAGACTTTTTTTAAATTCATCAATTTGAAGCTGAGTTTAGGTCTATGATAGATTAAAGTACTTTTGCCAGGCAGATGTTTCAACCACAACTCTTTCTGAATCTCAACAAACAATATCCAAGCTTACTAATGCTGTGCCATGTGCAGCCTTTGGTGATCTTTTCAGAAGATGGAAAACATGTTGTGCAAGGCTGCTATTTGAGACAAATGATTGATGATGCATTTGGGCGGTTTAAAAAGAGCTGTAATGACTTTCTCAAAAGTGACATAAAAGACTTATAAAGCCATTCTAAATATTCATTATTGTGTCTGTGGATACAAGTATAGTTGAATGTACAATTGATCTTAGTATTAATATACTCTTCAATAAAATATTTTCTGTAACAAATTAGAGGCAAAAATAAATAAATAAAAATTTTATTTAAAATTTATTTAAAAATACATACTATTTAATTAATTTAAAGTTTCTTTTAATGTGATAATAACATTGTAATCAATAATTATGGAAGTCACTGGGAGTATTTTTTTAACCTTGTATTTTTTATTTTACTTTATTCTTTATTTGTTGAAAGTTTACAAAATATAAACAGAGTACCAAAAAAACACTATTTTAACGTTTAGAGTACTCTGAGTCCTAGATTAACTGTAATATCAGTTCTACAATAAAATCAGGTGAATTATCTCAGGAATTAATTATTGAATTTTATTTCTGTGCTTCTGACTTGTTAGTTAGACAGTCCATTCCCATTTGGAAAGCAAAATTAACATTCTATATAACATAAACTGCGGAATATAACCACATTAAAAATCAAGCAAGCATTTTGAACTTACAAAATATGGCATTTTGAGGTTCAGATCAACTTCTGTTTTGCATTAAAAAATGGAAAGAAATGGGAAACAATTTGTCACTTAGGGCTTTTTTTTTTTTGCATTGTACCCTTATACTACTTGACTCTTCTGTATAAATTAGCTCTGTATAAATTAAATCTGTGTTAGAATTCTGCATTAGAAATCCCTTCTGGATTCCAATCTTTTTCTCTGTTTTGGCCATTGTAATTGTCTGGTCTTCTGTCTTGACTGTGATTGCCATTGCCTCTACTTTTTTACTTGCCCCACCCATCAGAGGTGGGTTTCAACAGGTTCTGACCAGTTTTGGAGAACCGGTAGCAGAAGTTTTGAGTAGTTCGGAGAACCAGTAGTAAAAAATTCTGAGTGGCCCCTCCCCCATCTATTTTCCACCTCCCAAGTCCCAGCTGATCAGGAGGAAATGAGGATTTTGCAGTATCCTTCCCCTGGAGTGGAGCGGGAATGGAGATTTTACAGTACCCTTCCCTTGCCATGCCCACCAAGCCACACCCACCAAGCCATGCCATGTCCACCAAGCCACACACACAGAACTGGTAGTAAAAAAATTTGAAACCTACCATTGCCACCTATACTAGAAAATGATTTTTTTTTAAATTTGAATTTATATCCCGCCCTTCTCCAAAGACTCAGGGCGGCTTACACTGTGTTAAGCAATAGTCTTCATCCATTTGTATATTATATACAAAGTCAACTTTTATTGCCCCCAACAATCTGGGTCCTCATTTTACCTTATAAAGGATGGAAGGCTGAGTCAACCTTGGGCCTGGTGGGACTTGAACTTGCAGTAATTGCAAGCAGCTGTGTTAATAACAGACAGACTTAGTTGCTGAGCCACCAGAGGCCCTTCCTATTTTTTTTTTTTTCAGGACATGCAGTTTCCATTGATAGACTATTTTTTTATGAGCTGCTGTATGCTGATTCCCCTTATAGTTGATACTTTCCTTTCCTAGCTCCTTTTTTTACCATTCTTATTATCCCTTGATCTAGAAGAACATGGCAGAATTTCTGTCAGTTTCATCTGGTTTAAAACAATGGAAATATTCACCATCCCATTAGTTAAATTGGCAAAAGAAATTCAAAGGCCCACTGATGAAATGAAGGGGAAAATAGCAAGTTCACCAGATGAGGTCCCTTTAGGAGTGAGCAGGCAAAAATTCAATATTACAGAACAAAATGGCCTTGAGGACATTGGTCAATCAGCATAGGGAATGGAGCATTCCTGTCACAGTGTACAAAAGTGCCAGTTGGAGTGGAAATGTTTTGAAGCACAACAGGAAAACTGAATAGAATTGCTTGTGTCAGGAAAACCATCTACTAAGTGAGCAAACACTATTCCAATAAACCTATTGAGTCAGAAAACACTACTTTTGATATATAGTAGGAAAACGATGGAGGTTGCCTTCTTGGAGGGCTGAGGTTTGATAGAGGACAACAATGTGCATGCCTACCTTCAAGCAACACTCATGCTGAGACAGCTTAGGCATCCTTACTAATAATATGCATTTCAGTAAAAGGAATATTTGTGATTGGCCAGATTTCAATTATTTTTCAAACTGAGTTAAAATCACCCATGGCAGCCTTTATTGGCTTGGTTCTTTTTGTAAATGCACGTATTTACATTGGAAAATGCAGTGTAGCAGGAAAAACAATGTGTCTATGTCATCGCTGGGGAACATGAACAGGTTGATACTATTATAGTCATCTTATTTATTGCCTTCACATAGGTATTTGATTGTCATTGGTGAAAACAAAATGATGGATTATATTCAGATTGTGCACTATTAAAGTGCAATTTAATTTGAAGAAGAAGATAAAGTTCCTGCCACAATTTTTCCTTTTGGGAATTATAACGGATTGTACAGGGATTGAGACTAAATTGATTCTGAATTTAATAACAGCAGCAAGACTGTTGATTGGACAATACTGGAAGAAAGAAGAGATACCTACAATAGAAAAATGGATATTGAAAGTTATTAATTTGGCTGAGATGGCTAAAATCTCAGCGTTTTTAAAAGATAATACGCAGGAAAAATATTTAATTGAATGGAAAAAATGGATTGATTATCTACAAAACAGATATCAGATTAAGAAATATCAGATTGCCTTTGAATAATTAGAAAGTTATTTTATGTAATGGGGAGGGGGTTGGGAGATGAAAAGCTTTGGATGTGGTTATTTGGATTGGAAGGGAAAATTTTATTCTATGCTTGGTTTATGTATAACAATACCTTGTGATTGACCCGGGAAGCCGGGGGGGGGAGGGGGGAAGGGGTTTTTTTGTTTGTTTGTTTTTTGGGAGGGAGGGGGAAAAAAGGGGGGAAAATGTTTTTGTTTTTTAAAACTCTTTCAATAAAAAAAAAAGTGCAATTTAATTTGAATTTATTCAGATAGATCCATTAGAATTACACCTGAATCTAAGCAAAATTATTCTGAAGTGGTTTGTACCCACTTCAAATGGAGGTCTTCAGAAGATTATTTACCACAGAGGCAGCAGGTTGACACGCACCATCTTTCTTCAAGAACTGATGCCATCCTTACTGCTGCTCATTTATGAGGTGGTAATGACACAAAAGAGCCATTTTGATGTAGTGGGTAGGGTATCAGGTGAGAGACTTGGAGACTGTGAGTTCTAAGCCTATCTTAAATACTAAAGCCAACTGGGAATCTATGGATCAGTCACTCTCCCTCAGACCTAGGAAGGAGGCAAGTTCTGAAAAAACCTTGCCACGAAAACTTGACCAGGCAGTCACCAGGAGTCAACATTGACTTGAAGGCATTGCCCCCCCAAAGATGCAAGAACTGAACCGATTAATTTAAACTGGAAACAGTTTAACATTTAATTAACATGTAGTTATAGCCGATTCAATATGTAGGGATAAATTATAGCTTTGGAGTAAAGGAGAAGACAGAGAAATACTTCCCATTTTCTAAAGTAACATTAAAAACTGCACTCCTAGGTCCCACAATCTCCACCAAACCATTATTTCTGGAAAACAAAACTAACAAACTCCAACAAATTCTAGAAAAACTCCATATTGCATTATTTCAACATTCCTCCTAAATCACTTTGAAAGTCCTGCTGATATAATTCACTGTCCATTGAAGATAAAGCTGCCTGCATTAAAGCTACAACCTCTTCTCCTCCTATTGAAATTTACATGGTATAGAAATCTTGGGAAGTTTGAGGAGGCTAATGTTTACTGAAAAATTGATTTACTCATGTCATGAGAAATAATAATATGTTTTTTGCAATGTTTTTTTTTTGTTTACATTTATACCCCGCCCTTCTCCGAAGACTCAGGGCGGCTTACAATGTATAAGGCAATAGTCTCATTCTATTTGTATATTTTTTTACAAAGTCAACTTATTGCCCCCCCCAACAATCTGGGTCCTCATTTTACCTACCTTATAAAGGGTGGAAGGCTGAGTCAACCTTGGGCCGGGCTCGAACCTGCAGTAATTGCAGGCTCTGTGTTTTTAATAACAGGCTTCTCTATTGCCTGAGCTATCCCGGCCCAATATGTTAAATTCCTTTATGTTCCAGGTCAGAGCTGTATCCAAACTGATGTTAATACATTGTTTTTCTTTAATGACAGCTCTGCAGTTCTGAATTTTACAAATTCGTTGTTTAAATTGCATCTGTGATATATGTTATATTACTACTGTTGGGAGGAAAATGCCTCCCAATGAAGATACTTCAAGCCGGGAAACAACACTTTGAAGAATAAATGGAATAGTGAAGCAGAGCTGCCGTAAATAAGCCTTTTAATGGCAAGAAACCAAGATGAGTGACATTCAGCAAAGTGTCTTGGCTAGCTAGACTGATTGACATCCAAACATGAGTTTATATATTCTTTCTGAATCTTTCAGCTTAACGCATGCCTTTGATAATTAAATCCTGTACTTGGTGACGTATTAATTCTATTTCTATTGATGGAATAATTTTCTTAGTTGGCTTTGTCTGGAAGGGAAAAAGGGTTTCTATCTGTTGAAAGAAATGGAGTTGGGAAATTTGACTAGTTCCTGTGTCTTGTTTATTTAACAAAAGATGGTAATTGGTTTAACAAGATATTGCTTCTGTGTTACGTGTCTGGCTACTTTGTTATGTGTCTGGCTACTTTGTTGCTACATTCTGATGGTTTTGTTAGTATTTTCTTTTTGTTAGTATCTTTTCTTTTATGTACAATAAGAGCGTATGCACCAAGACAAATTCCTTGTGTGTCCAATCACACTTGGCCAATAAAGAATTCTATTCTATTCTATTCTATTCTATTCTATTCTATTCTATTCTATTCTATTCTATTCTATTCTATTCTATTCTATTCTATTCTATTCTTTCTGATTAGCCCTTGGGCTGTCAGTTCTGGAAATGAGTCAGACAAGGCTAGGGTTTGAGTTGAAAGGATTTAAATGGTTGTGATTTAATCATTTTATTTGATTTATTTGTATTATGTTTGAATTATCTGCTGCCTCATAGTTTCTTCTTATATCTGGGGAGGCGGGCCTTCTTTCACTACAAAAAGAGAGACTTTAAAATCCTCTTGAGAACAATCAAGTTTTGGGCTAAAGATTCCATGGAAAGAAATTTATATCAAGATCTTTTGTCCTAAAACCAACATTATTGAGAACCAAATGCCAACATAAATTGTAACTTTAATAAAAGAGTGAATGTGGCAGTGATAAAATATGCATTTGTGACCAAATGGATAAAGCATCATTGGCCAATGGTTTTCTTTTCATTTCCTGGTGTGTGTTTTTTTAAAATTCAATTTCTGCTGACATTGCCTTAACTGAACTTTTGAGATGAGATTAAAATCTAACTGCCAGAAAATTGCCTGTTTTGCTGCTCCGTGTGCTCCCTACCAGCCCTCCAAATTTTTCAGTTCTGATTGTCACTTTCCACACATGGAAAGAAAGAAAGAAGATTCCCATTTCCATGCTTCCCTCTTTTGCTTCACTGGGGCATTTTAAAAAAGAGCTTGAATGACCCGGGTTTTAAAAGTTTATGGCAAAAAATATTCTTTCTACCCAGAAAAAGACAAAACTCCATTTCCTCTTTCTACTTTATTTTCACTTACCAGTAAAACAGAGATGATGCTTTTGCTTTGGAGAGTTCATGTGAGTTTTGGATGATGTGGAGTCCTCAGACAAATGACACCTAATTTTTTGCATCTGCTATCATCTGAAAAAAATAATTCAAGTTTTTCTGATATCTGAAATTTTTACTGATTTAATTTTGTTTTGAGAAGTTTTTGTTGCTGATTTTTTAGTACTTGCTTATCACCTGAAATTTCTAGAAATATTTCTATCTGTAATGCAATCTTGAGAGAAATAATTTCAGAAGTAATCCTTTCTGGGGCACCAGTTGTAGTAATTGCAGTAAATTCTGCCCTCCCCCAAGCAACACTGGCCAAATAAACAGATGTGAAATTCAGCTTGTTTGCTGGACAGCACTTATGTCCTATTCACTGGGGTTTACTCCTTCATAAGTTGCTGGATTCTCATCATTTCTGGCCCTACTAGATGGAGCTGATAAAAACTAGAGTTTAACAATATTAGGAAAATCAGTTTTCCTTCCACGGTTATATATCATTTGCATTATTAAACTGAATACACAGAGCCTTTTCTTAACTCACATTTCTAAAATAAGGCATCAACTATTTTTTCTTTCTCTTTTCCCCTAAACCAGAGGCAAAAGTCTGAGGCTTTTTTCACAGATGTATCCTTCAGAGAAATATTAGAACAAAAATATTCCAAACAGATTCTGACTCTATTTGGTGGGGCAATGATGAACTTGTCCAGTAGGTGGCTGGCATCCTCCAAAAAATAGGCAGGAAATTTCCTACATCTATTAAATATATATCCATTGAAGGAAGCTTGCAATATTGTGTGAAGTAAAGCAAGCAGTGCTGACGTCCCAGAGATCCTGCCTCTAGCATTTGTGTGTTTAAAAGAGCTGCTTCGTACTTTTGCTGTAAACACAGCCTACAAATGCAGGCTGAAAAGACGAGGCAGGCAGCAACGACCAATTGTTCTTGCATAATGTGATATATATATTTTGGCAGTGAAAGCTGCGTAGATTTTGCACCTGGATAGCTTTGCATCGATGGCATCTTTTGCTCTTGAAAAACTAGGAAAATATTTCTTCACCACCATTCTAATTAACTGACAAAGAGAAGAATTTTGGAAATGAAACTAGGTTGACACTTGCTCATTTGGATGAGCTTATTTATTATAAGTGTCTTTCCTTTCATGATAAGCAATATCACATATACCCACTTCTGTCAATAGTTACTGAGGAGAAGGGAAACAATTCAAAACAATTTGCTCATGCTTTTTCCTTTTAAACTGAACATCCATTTCCTAGCCAGATCCCAAGAATGGCTGAGGACTGCATTTTTCTAGATACAGAACTCAGTGACTTTATTCTTTGTAATGTCTCTACTGATCAACATACAAATTTCTCTTTCTCGGGTGAGGACTTGTTTTATTACAGATTCCTATATGCAATTCCAGCTATTTATGGGATCATCATTTTGATTGGGCTAATTGGCAATATCACCCTGATTAAAATATTTTGTACAGTAAAGTCCATGAGAAATGTCCCCAATTTGTTCATTTCCAGTCTGGCTTTTGGAGACTTGCTTCTTTTGATCACCTGTGTTCCTGTGGATGCCAGCAGATATTTGTCTCCTGAATGGCTTTTTGGTCGAGTTGGATGTAAACTTATTTCTTTTATCCAGCTTACTTCAGTGGGGGTGTCAGTTTTCACCCTCATGGCTCTTTCTGCAGACAGGTAAGTGCCTTTTTGAACATCTCTTGAGATTCAGTCGTATTATCTGAAGGCAAACATTGGTTGCAGTTTTAACATGGCTGAAACGTAATCAAGAAATTATAATGAGAAGCCAAGAAAATCATGCTTAGTATCACTTAAAGCTACATATGAAACATGGTAAGATAGTTAACTTTCCAAAGGGATGGCTGTGATATCTTCGAACTTCAGTAATCTTTTTTTGTGCTGAATCATTATTATAATGAAATTTGATACAAGTTTATTCAAAGTGAACTCTTTGAATTCAATGGGATTTATATACCTAAATGTATAGATTTAGAGTTGCTGCTTTAAACTGCTTTTAACATTTGAAATCAATGCAAATAATGTTTAACACTTGATAGGCCTACAGGTAGAATATTATTTATTCATTTCATTTTTTAATTAAAAATTCAAGAAATATTCTAAGCATGTTTGTAATATTTAAAATGTGTTGTATTGAAAAAATAAGGTTTTCTAGTGATAAATCTATTTAAGATAATTTACAATTAACACATTTGTAGTTTCTATTTCTTTTTGATGAATTGAGGTAAAACACAGGTTCAAAACCCATATTTATTTATTTTTTCTGCAAATCTTAGGAGTTTAATGAAACACCTTCATTGTCACAGAAGGAACAGCTTTATTTGGTGCTAAATCCTTTTGCTTCAAGTATTTAGAATGATGGTACAGAACAAAAAAGAGCTTTGCACAGGTTTTTAAATTAATAAATTCTATGCATGTTACATAGGGCTCCCTTAGATGGGCTGAATATCTGTTTATATATGGAAGTCAGGGATCTTCTGATTAAGCTTTTCCAATATGATGCCTTTCAGACTAAAACATATTTTACTGGTAGTCCTCAACTTACAGTCATAGATTTAGTGACTGTTCAAAGTTAAATAGCACTGAAAAAAGGGACTTATGACCATTTTTTCAAATTTATGACCATTGTAGCATCCCCATTGTCACATGATCAAAATTTGGATGCTTGACAACTGGCATGTATTTATGACAATTGCAGTATCTTGGGGTCATGGGATTGCCTTTTGTGACCTTCTGACAAGCACAGTCAATGGGGAAGCCCAGGGGTGGGTTCTAAATTTTTTTACTACCGGTTATGTGGGCGTGGCTTATTTTGTGGGCGTGGCTTGATGGTCATGTGACACTGGGTGTGGCTTGGTGGTCATGTGACTGGGTGAGAATGGCTTGGCAGTCATGTGACTGGGTGGGCATGGCCAATAACAATAAATAAAAAAAATAATAAACAAAGTATACAAAACAATAAGAGGAAGCAAAAACCAACTTTCACACTTTACACCCACACAACACAACACAACTGACACACACACAATGTAAAAGCAGCTGCACTTCATCACTTGTCCCTGCAAGAAGCAGGAACTTCACACAGCCACAAAAAACTCAAAAACCAACTTTACACTTTATACACACACAACACAACACAACACAACTGACTCACTCACACACACACATAAAATGCCACATACAGCTTTGTGAGATTTTGTGTGTTTGTGCAGTTAGAGTGAAACACTACAGAAACACACCAAATCTCAGAAAGCTGCACAAATATTTTATTTTATTATTTTATTTTACTTATATTTTTTAGATCAGGGGTCTCCAACCTTAGTAACTTTAAGGTTTGTGGACTTCAACTCCCAGAGTTCCTCAGCCAGGCAAGCCTTAAAGTTACTAAGGTTGGAGACCCATTTTAGATAAAAGCAGCTAAATTTAAAACTTCCTTAACTTTTAATTGCTGTTTAAAAACCCAACTCCTTAAAAAAAACCCAATTAACTATTTTTCAATAGTTTACTTACCCAATTGAGGCAGGCAGATTGAGTTGCTCACCGAGGAGATGGATGGCAGCAGGCAGGCAGGCAGGCAGGCAGGCAGGCAAATTCAGTTGCTAGCTGATGCAACTGATTGCAGAAGCCAAAGGAAAGCATGGCTTTGCAGCCTGAAAGGAGCAATAATTAGGTAAGTGAGGGAGGGGGCGATTGGGTGGGCATGGGTGGGGGCTGTTGTAAGAGGTTGTAAAAAAGTGATTTTAAAAGCCTGTGATGATCAGGAAATTCATCTGGGATCACCAGAGGAAAAAAGATTTTAAAAGGCTCCTCTGACGATCCCATGAGGCTTGCCTTTAAGAAGCCCAGAACTTCTTAAAAGGATTTTTTTTCTGCAAGCTCTTCGGCTGAAGAGCTTGTAGAAAACATGTTTTTTAAAGGTTCTGGTGATCAGGCAATTCAGCTGGGATTGCCAGAGGAGCCTTTTAAAACCTTTTGTTTTTACAACCTCTTCGGCCAAGGGAACCAGTTCGGGGGCATGGCCAGCTGGGCATCATTACTGGTTCTGTGAACCTGGCCAGATTTTTGCCACCGGTTCTTAAGAACCAGTCAGAACCGGTAGCAACCCACCACTGGGGAAGCCAGATACATTTAACAACTGTGTTATTAACTTAACAACTGCAGTGATTCACATAAAAACTGTGGCAAGAAAAGTCTTAAAATGGAACGAAACTCCCTTAACAATTGTCTTGCTTTTGGTCATAAAACAAGGATTACCTGTATTTATTATATTTATTTGTTTATTTATTAAACAAATATATATAGTTGCCCAATTCTAGTGACTTCAGGTGGCTTACAAACCTTCCATTCTTTCTCTCTATAGGATATCTTACTGGGGATGATGGGAGTAATACCCATATGGAAAGCACCTATGCCTCCTGTTTATCCATTGTTTGTCTTATTATCATTGAAATGAGCTTCAATTCAGTTATTCAACTGGAGCCACTTTCTCTTGCTCAGGGAATATGTTAGGTTGGAACACTGTGTGCAAGGCAGCTACTAAGAAAGAATTAGGACTAATCTGAAGTTTGTGGTTGTCTCGGCTCCAGGATGGGCCACATGCCATTTTCAGAAGGCTTTAATGGATAATCTCATGTCCTGCATACCTTTAGCATGCTGGAAAGGTGATCTCCACTGAGTTTTTTTCCCTCTGCCTAAAAAGCAATGTTTAGCTGGCATAACTGGACCAATCCAGTCCATCTGCTGAACTACCTTTTATCTTAAATAAATGCCCCTGTACCAGTTGGCTGGTGTATGCTCTAGTGCTTTTGGCCTTCAATGGCTATTTTGTACTGGGCTGTCTGCCAGGAAAAGCTGGACTTTGTAATTCAAGGGAGAAGAAGAACTGTAAATATGCTCTGGCTTTTTGTTTGTTTTTAATCTGTCCTCAAAAGACACCCCACGATCGGGGAAGTAATTATTGCTTGCTTTTCT
The DNA here is from genome assembly GCF_028640845.1 of Ahaetulla prasina. Taxonomy (NCBI): domain Eukaryota; kingdom Metazoa; phylum Chordata; class Lepidosauria; order Squamata; family Colubridae; genus Ahaetulla; species Ahaetulla prasina. The sequence continues at coordinate 84,468,277 of NC_080543.1, read as the reverse complement.
TGTGTGCATTGCAGGAGAAAAGGAGCACATTGGGAGCTAGGTGAATCCAGAAAAAAAAAAGTGGGTGTCACAGTAGCCAAAATGATGGAAGGAACTGAAATATGTGAAAAGATTTCTTAAGCCAACTTCATTTCCAGTTGGCCTACACAGAGGAGTCACAGAACTCCTTAGTCTTCTGCAAATTTTGACCTTCTCTGTAGGCTGATTTCAAATGTATTTATTAACTTGGAGAGGCATCTTAGTCAACGCGATTTATGAAGAGAATTGAGCCTTCTATTTCCAGAAATTCAGCATCATTGAAAGTACTAGTTTTAACTGTATGAAAAGGAATTCTGGCAAAACTGTACTAATGTTGATAGTGCAGGATCTTATATTGGAAGCAAAATTCCCTTGGGTCTGTATTCTAAATTGCTTTGCATAAACTGATGCCACTAGAGAATTAGAATTAAGAATACAGTTCAGACAGAGTTTTCAAAAGACATTCTTGTATAAGAGAATAAAATGGATATTATATGCATATAATAATGTTAGATACACTATGGACAAAAAAAGAAATGAAAAACTGGATTTGAATTAACATAATCATACATTTATTTGTGGAATTTATTTTTCAAGAATTGCAAAAATAAAATGGGGAAGAGATATGCTATAGATGTGTTTATGATGACCCTTTTGCAAATTCCTCACTGAATTTATAAAGAGTTACAGATTGTGCATTAAACCATATTTTTATGCATAGATCATACTAGAGGGACTCAAATGAGGACAGAATATGCAAACAATAACCGCCACTTCAAAATCAAAAATATTGAATTATTTTGCAAGCAAAGAAGTAAGCAAGAAAAATGTAGGAGATAAATTGCAAAAAATGAAAAAAAACATTATTTATATATTAATATGTAATAAAAAGTCTAATATTAGAAACTCAGGTTCAACATAAGTAAGCTTATAAATAAAATGGAATTTTACTCTGGGAATTAAAAAAATAATACTAAACAAAAACAAGAAGTATGATTAAAAGTCTCTTAATCACCACAGCAGAACTGATAAATGTCAGGCACTGTCATATGTTTCACTTAACAAATCGATTGCTTAATAAATGAATTCATTTATTTATCAAATTTACAATCTCACAATACACGACTCTGGGCGGCTTAGAACCACTGAATCACATCAGATTTTAAAAAAAACAGTCAATACAAAAATATAAAATCCAGTTTAAAATAAAAACTATAAAAACAAATATATCAACCCTTGGCAAAGGGAGGAAAGAATGGGTACCTAGCAATTGAGCCATCTGAATATATCTCTGATTCCCTGGGAGCCCCAGGCCTGATTACATATCTAGGTATTGAGGGCCTCCTGGTGTATGGATGGAACTAATCTAATTTGGGGAGTGGAATAAAAAAGGTGCCATGGCAGAGAAAGCATATCTCTGGAGAGTCCCAAATGTAGGTCCTTAGCCAATGGTACTCATAGCATGCCTACTCTAACGGATCTAATGAGGTGAGTTATTGTACCCAGGGAGAGGCAGTCTCTCAGATATCCCAGATATCTCAGATATCCCAGATATCTCAGATATCTCAGATATCCCATGCCATGCAGGGCTTTAAAGGTCAAAATCAGCACCTTGAATTAGTCCTGGAAACAAACTAGCAAACTGCAGAGCAGAGGGATAATGTATGCTGTTCTAGGATTGCACATAATTTCCCACACCATTGCATTCTGTACCAGCTGAGGCTTCCGGATACTTTTCAAGGACAAAATCTTGTACAGCAATTTGCAGTAGTTCAATCTGGAGATGACAAGGCCATGATCCAGGAATAATAGTTGCCAGTTCTAGTTGTGATTTTAAACCAAGGATTGTACATCACTGTTGAGCTGTCAGTAAACTGTGAACAGCCCCTGTCCTCATATTTACAGTCTAAAAAGATATGCAGGAATGAAGATGGGAGAAAATGAAATACTTGATATACAATAATCACACAATCATTTTTATATTGTATTATTGCCCTGTACTCATTTCCTATTAAAACTCTTTAAAACTTATCATTTATATATTTATATTACTAATATTGTACTTTTCTTCTGAGAGCACAATGTGGTATATCTAGTATCTTGACATGGCATTGCCAGTATCTAAGTATGGCATATCCTATTATGCCAGGTGATGGAGAAAAAGGAAGAAAAAAGCAAGGCATTTAAGGGAGGCCAATGAATGGTGCTACTTAATGCTTTTGAAAGAGAGTAACTTTCTAATTCAGCGATTTGGGTCTAAGCTATGCATATACAGATGTGAGCAAGGGAAATATCTCTTGAAAGGATAAAAAGAGGGATTACCTTTTGAGGAGAGAGGCAGGATGCCAGAAATCAGTTACCTCTCTTCTCTATCAATAGAAGATCAATGTTGAAAGCACCTGTTTGGTAGTGTACACACAGAACAAAATCAATATTGTGAAGCTGTAAAAACGTCTAGGAGTTTGCTTTTTCAGACATTTCTCAATTTGATTACTTCCTGCTTTGAAGCTACTTTATTGACTTCGCTTTCAAAGCACTATTGAGTGCTTTTAAGGTTTCTATTGCAAAACTGTTATCTATGGAGAACTTACACACATGCAGCAGCTAGATTATGATGTGCCAAAGCAGCTAATACAAGAAATTAGAGGATGAGCCTACAATTGTTGACAACAAAAAATAATCTGTACTTCCAACAAAAGGCCAACATCCAATGAGGGAGCAAAGGATTTTAGAAACAAACCACTGGTTTAAAAACTAGTGCCATCAACAGAACTTTGGCTTCCTAGACCATGGTCTGCATTACATATATGAAGGGCTATTGGCAAGGGATGGAGTGAATCTCACAAGAACTGGAAAGAATATATTAAAAAAACAACTGACTCATCTTATCAAAAGGACTTTAAACTAAAATTGAGGTGAGGGGGAGCCAATCTTCATGACCTTTAGAACCTTAATTAAGATTTAATTTAATTTAATTTAATTTAATTTAATTTAATTTAATTTAATTTAATTTAATTTAATTTAATTTAATTTAATTTAATTTAATTTAATTTAATTTAATTTAATTTAATTTAATTTAATTTAATTTAATTTAATTTAATTTAATTTAATTTAATTTAATTTAATTTAATTTAATTTAGAATCAATAAAAAGCTTCAATCCAAAAAAAAAATCCCTCTGGAGAAGAAACAAAAAGGGCTATGTAGCAAATTTCAAAAACCACTACAGAAATATATGCAATCAAATAAAAACTAAATGCACCAATTACCACACCAAGCAAGAAGAAGACCTCTTGTGCACGAATTCCAATCGTGCTTTTTATAATTATGTGAACAACAAACTTAAAGACTCGAGATCCATCCCACCACTAAAAGATTCTAACGACAAAGATGAAACAGTTAAAGCAAACCTCTTCAACACATTCTTTGGCACAGTTTTTGTTAACAGTAATGACTTATACCTGACATTTCCCAATTGTACCAACAATGAGTACAACAACCAAATAGATTTCACAGAAGATAATGTTGAAAAAGCTCTTCACAAACTGAAACCATCCCTATCTATTGGATCTGATGGACTATGTGCATACTTCTTAAAAAAGTTTTCCACTAACATAGCAGAACCCCTAAGCATAATCTTTGAAAAAGCTTTCACGATCAGTTCCCTTCCCAAACTTTGGTCACCTGCCACGGTCATCCCTATCTTCAAAAAAGGAGACCCCAGCCTAGTTGAAAATTACAGACCTATCTCTCTTTGCTGTGTCACCTGCAAAGTAATGGAATCTATCATCAACCAATCCATTACCCTCCATCTAGAAACAAACAACCTACTATCTAATAAACAATTTGGTTTCAGAAAAAAAATTATCCTGTAATTTACAACTTCTGCACTGCAAAAACATATGGACTACAAATCTTGATCAGGGCAAAGTAATAGATGCAATTTATGTAGACTTCTGTAAAGTGTCTCTGTGGTGCATGACAAACTTCTCCTAAAACTAAAATCCTACAGCATCTCCGGACCCCTCCACAATTGGATAACAGCGTTCCTGTCAAACAGACAACAAGTGGTCAAAATAGGCAGTGCCCTATCAAATCCCATTCCTGTCAATAGCGGCATTCCCCAAGGCAGCGTTCTTGGACCAACACTCTTCATATTATACATTAATGATCTCTGTGACCATATTACAAGTAATTGTGTTCTCTTTGCTGACAATGTCAAACTATTTAACACTGCCAACAATACAGCTATCCTCCAAAAAGACCTTGACTTTTTACCTGAATGGTCAAAAACTTGGCAACTCCAAATTTCAACCAGCAAATGCTCTGTCTTACATATTGGAAAAAAGAACCTAAACACTAAGTACAAGCTTGACGGACATTACCTTACTGATGACCCCCCCACCCTGTTAAAGATCTTGGAGTTTTCATATCAAATGATCTAAGTGCCAAAGCCCACTGTAACTACATTGCAAAAAAGGCCTTAAAAGTTGTAAAACTAATCTTGCGCAGCTTCTTCTCCAAAAACACTATACTACTAACCAGAGCATATAAAACATTTGCTAGACCAATTCTCGAATACAGCTCACCTGTCTGGAACCCACACCTCATTTCGGACATTAATACAATTGAGCGTGTCCAGAAATATTTTACAAGAAGAGTTCTCCACTCCTCTGAATATAACAAAATACCTTATGCTACCAGACTTGAAATCCTGGGTTTAGAAAATTTAGAACTACTCCGCCTTCAACATGACCTGAGTTTAACTCATAGAATTATCTATTACAATGTCCTTCCTGTCAAAGACTACTTCAGCTTCAATTGCAACAATACATGAGCACACAATAGATTTAAGCTTAATGTTAACCGCTCCAATCTTGATTGCAGAAAATATGACTTCAGTAACAGAGTTGTTAATGCTTGGAATACACTACCTGACTCTGTGGTCTCTTCCCAAAATCCCCAAAGCTTCAACCAAAAACTATCTACCATTGACTTCACCCCATTCCTAAGAGGTCTGTAAGGGGCGTGCATAAGAGCATAAACGTGCCTACCGTTCTTGTCCTATTGTTTCCTTTCCTTTCATTAATCTAATTCCAAGCAAAAACCACTAGATTATCAATCAAATAAGGAGGAATGGAGTAAAGAGAAAAAAAGAAATAAAAAAGAAAAATATGAAGAAATAGAGAGTAATGGAATGGATGGAAATTCCAGTTACAAAGTAGGAAATATAACAAACATACCTAAGACCCATAGAGGATTCAAACTCCTATGCACTAATGCTCAAAACAAACAAGCTGAACTTGAAGTATTGGTACATGTAGACAGATATGATATGTTGCCATTACTGAAACTTTGTGGGATGAAACGCATGACTGTAATATACTGATGGAAGGATACAGACTATTCGAAAGAAATAAACCTAACAAAAGAGGAGGTGGAATTGCATTATATATAAAAGATCACTACAAAACCAAGGATGAAAACCTCCTAGAATCCGTATGGGTCAATATACCGGTAATTTTTTTAAAAAATGACATTGCTATAGGTGTATACTACAGGCCAGCCAACCAAGCAGAAGAAATAGATGTACTCTTTGCTAATTAATTAACAAATGTATGTAGGAAACATACCACAGCACTAATGGGAGACTTTAATTACTCTGTTATCAACTGGGAGACAAACTCTGCAGCAAGTGAGAGATTGAACAGATTCCTCTCTTTTTGGAGTGTAACCGTTGTGGCATTATCTTTGCCATACATACTAAAATAAACAAAAAGTATCATATATACCTTGCTACTCATATACATTTGGTCTATTCAGTATTTACATATATAAAGACATCATTTTTCTATCTATATTACTCATATGTTTGTCTTATCCTCTTTCATTCTATTGTAGTTACATACATACCCTTAGTTCTCCATTCTATAAGTTCTAGTCAGTTCATATTTTTCATCCCTCCTTTCCATTCTAACCATTGATAAAATTTGTTCCATATCTTATAATAATCTGACTTGCCTTTATTTTTCAATTCCAATATTAATTTGTCCATTTCTGTACATGTCTAAAAAATTTTGATCACTTCATCTTCTAGGGGGATTTCCTTATTTTTCCAATTTTGGGCAAAAATCATTCTTGCTGCTGTTATAATATATATTATTAAGTAAATTACCCCTTTACTATATTTCCCATTTATAATTCCCAATAGGAATAGTTCTGGTTTATATTCTATTTCTTCTCCAATTTCTTCTGTCAGTCATAAATGAATTTTCCACCAATACTCCTTTGCTTTTTTACATGACCGCCACATATGATAATAGGTGCCTGAATCATGATTGCATTTCCAACATTTTGGTGATAAATTTCTAAACATTTTTGCTAATCTTGCTGTTGGAAGTTGCCACCTGTAGAACGCTTTGTATAAATTTTCTTTATACGGTATTGCCAATGTTATTTTCCTATGTTTCCCTATAATTCTTGCCATTTTTTCAGTTGTATGTTGTACCCAAAATTTATTGCCCATGCCACCATCATTTCTTTGACCTGCTCTTCTTCCATCCTATAATCCAATAAGAATTTATAAATTTTCTTTACCAATTTATCATTTGTCCCCAGAAAGATCTTATCTATTATTATTAATTGCCTGTTAATGCCCTACTCTTTCATGTCTTTCAAGTAACATGATTGGATCTGTAAATAGGACCACCACTCCAAATCTACCCCTTGTTCTTTTAATTCTTGCCTCAACTTCAGTCTCCCTTCTTCATTTATTATATCCTTATATGTAACATATTTTCCCTGATTGATGAGGTTTGGTAACAGATTCCTAACCAGCTTAGCTGATAATTACCAAAAGGTAGAGGAGGGAACTAGAGGAAAAGCTATACTGTACCTAATTCTTACTAATAGAGAAAAAGTGATAAAGGGAATTGAAGTTGCCAGAACCTTGGGCGAGAGTCACTACATCATACTGGAACTGAACATAACACAAACACAAGCAATAGAATATAATCCAAAGAGTGTCTTATACTTTAAAAGAGCTGATTTTAACAAATTCAGAGAAAGCCTAAGCAAAATTTCATGGATAAAAATCCTAAACGGGAAAACAACTCAAGAAGTGTGGGAAATATGATCAAAAAAGCCCAGTCCAATACAATATCTCTGAAAAAGAAAATCCAAGAAATCCAAAAAGAAACCAGCATGGTTGCACAAGGATCTATCTGACAAACTAAAAGGCAAAAAGGATAAGTACAAAAAATGGAAAGAGGGATACATAAATAAGGTAGAATATCAGCAGATAGGCAGAATCTGCAAACATGAAGTCAGGACAGCAAAGGCTCAGAATAAACAAAGACTTGCAACAAAACTCAAAGATAATTAAAAAAAGTTTCTGTCAACATATAAATAACAAGAAAAAAGTCAAGGAAACATTCAGTCCACTAAAGAGAGAAGATGGCAAAGAAGTAACAGGCAGTGGTGGGCTGCTACAGGTTTGGACTGGTTCAGGCAAACCAATTGTTACGATTCTGCACAGTTCAGGGAACTGGCAAATCCCACCATAAAATTTGTCAGTACCTTCTGGTGCAACATACGACCCCATGCCCAGTCACCAAATACAGCTTGGCCAAAATGCTGATGGGACGGCGACTCCGGACAATCTTAGACCGACTGCCCCCTAGTTTCAGTCCTGAATCACCCCGGAATACTGGTCACTGAAGCAGAACATTTGTGGTGGGGGACCCTATCTATGCCCAAAACTATGGGACTGACACAAAGTGGCTACCCGGACAAATAATCCAACTAACTGGGCCCTACTCTTATAGGGTCCAGCTTGACGATGGATGCATTTGGCGCAGATATATAAACCAGCTGCGGCAGAGAATCACAGGGGTGGCCGATCCACACCCTGGGAGAAATAAGTCAATCAAAATGACAGAAATACCTCCAGGGGGCTCGCCGGCCCAGCCTGGAATGAACCAGGCTCCTGCACCCAAATAGATCTTGCTGGCAGACTTACCGGAAGAATCAGGCCTTCCATCATCGCCCAGGCCCCCATTCAGTCCAAGTGTGCAGTCTCCAGCCATTCCGGAGGACAGTAGTCCAACTCGTCCTCCGCCGATGACCACCCCTGAACTGAGAAGATCTGGGCGGAGCTGACATCGCCCAGCGTATTTATCAGACTACGCATTCACCATCCGGGGGATAAAGGGTGTAAAGTCCTCACTGTTATGATTCAATCCACGTCTGCCCTGTTGCTGGTCTTCGCTGATTGGCTAAGACGCAAGTGTTGTGGTCAGTCAGCAGCCTACTGAGTTGGCAACGGAGTTGGACAGCGATGAGGCTGAGGTGAGGCCAGGGCCATCGGGAAGTGAGTTGAGGACTCCAGAGCCTCCAGAGCCTGATAGTAGTGAGGCAGAGGAACAGGAGGAGCTTGTTCCTAATGCACGCATGAGAAGAGCTGCCAGAAGGCAAGAGCAGCTCAAGCAGAGAGGACAACTTGGGAGTAGGGCCAAGAGATGATTGGTCCCTCCCATAAGGCTTAAAACAGACCAGCACCGGCATTTGAGCTTTGCCGGAAAACAACATTGTAGCTGCATCTTCTGCTTCTTCTGCTTTGTATACATCTTTGTTTTTGTGGTTTCTGGATGTTTGCCAGGAAGGGCCTTTGGCAGTTTGCCTAATTGGACTAAGGTTTGTGAGATAACTGAGGAATTTGTGTTGGGAGGCATTTGTTTTACTTTGAGTTGAATGATGCTGGGAATGAAGTAATTCCCAGCTGTTCGAATAAAGTTTGTTTTCCACAGACTAAGTTTATTACTACCTACTTGGGCCTGGGTCACAACAGCGAGTAAGCCAAACAAGCAGGAACCTGCAGCTCTCCTATTGGTTCTTCCAGCCTGACAGCTCTCTATTTAAGCAGCTGTCAGGCAGCTACTGTTGTCAAAGTTCCAGCTCGTGCAAAGTTTCCTTGCTCTGTTAGATATTACTGGTTAGCAATAAACAGGTTGTGTTTAACTAACTTAGCCTCAGACTCTCCTTGCCCGGTTCTCCATATAGAACACATCCCAAAAGAGAAAAAGACTCCAGCACCTCTCCACCAATAATCAGCACTCAGCTCAGCGTAGATTATCTTTAAGGTTAACTTCAAACCAACAATCAAGTAAGCAATGCCCCAATCAAGAAACTGACAAAGAAACCAACAGCAAACAGACAGACGGGCAAGACAACCAGAATATAAACTGACAGCAAACTGCTCTCCTTACTAGATTGATGATGTTACCTAGTTAGGGTAATGAAATGTCTGCAAGAAAACAAGCAAGCTCAGAGAGCACCAAAGACCCCTTACACTCACTAGTGGATGAGGTGCTTGGATTTGCACTGTTTCATCTTTCTGACTAAGAGTCATAGCACAAACATCAGAGTGGTCTGAACTGAAAACAGTTCCCAGAGCTATTTTGAATCACACATTTATCCTTCTGCAAAGTTTATGGCATTTGTGAGTATGGGCCAAAGCTTCATTGCATGCACTGTACATAAAGGAATAAATATTTATGTTTACAAAATAGAAATGTCTGGATTGAGTGATTATCCAAAATGCCTACCAATCCCAAGAATGAACCAGATCTTCACTGCCAGAACAAAATAAATATGGAATGAAATTATAATGCCAAGTCCTGTTTCCCATAAACAGTACACTTGGAGAGGGCTATAGATAGAATGATCCATAGGACAATAGAATATCCATGGATAATAGAATTATCCATGGATAGAATTAGCCTTATATGAAAAAGCTATTATTACTATTATTTATTCCTAAATACTATTGTCAGCCCAAAAGTTCAAAACCAGAATAAAAAGTGTCAAGACGCTTACATATAGTATATGATAGTAACATATATGTACCCATTTATAAACACATAGTCATTTTATTTTGTGGCAATATTCCCTAAATAGGTGCCCTGAGCTGAAAACTTCATAATCCTAAGAAAGGATACTCATTGGCCTTGTAGGCTAACAATGATGGTAGTTGTAGTCTAAAAACTTAGAAGGAGACAGTTTGGGGATGCTCCCATTATCCCTGAAAGCACCAAAAAGCTATGCAGTTATACCTTTTCACCAGGGGTGAAATCTAAAAATTTTCCCTACCAGTTCTGTGGGTGTGGCTTAATTGGTGGGTGTGGCTTGGTGGTCAAGTGACCGGGTGGATGTGGCCAATAACGGACCTCATGGGCATTACGGAGACCTGGTTGGGCCCAGAGGGGGGGTTCCCCTTGTTGAGATGTGTCCTCCAGGTTTCCGAGCATTTCATCAGCCGAGGGCCCAAGGTAGGGGTGGTGGGGGGTGGTGGTTGTTATCAAGGAAGATCTAGAGCCGAGGGAGGCCACTGTTCCTCAGATTGCCGGCTGTGAATCCCTTTATGTGCGGTGGGGCCATAGGAATCAGTTGGGCTTGGTGATCGCGTACCTGGCTCCTTGCTGCATGACCACAGCCCTGCCTGAGCTGTTGGAGGTACTTGCCGCTGTGGCGGTTGAGACCCCCAGACTTATAGTCATGGGGGATTTCAATCTGCCATCAGTTGGCTTGTTATCGACGGCAGCTCGGGAGTTCCAGGCTTCCATGACGGCCTTGGACCTGATTCGAGTAAATGATGGCCCTACGCACATGGGGGGAGGCAGGCTGGATCTGATTTATATCTCTGGACAGTGGTTAAATGATCTGGTATTAGATGATTTAGTAACAGAACCAATGTCATGGTCCGATCATTTTCTCCTTCGCCTAGACTTCCGAACCGCCACTCACCATCGCAGGGAGACGAAACCTACACGTTGGTTCTGTTCCAGGCGCCTGATGGACCCTGAGAGGTTCCTAACGGAGCTTGGGCCATTCCCTGAGGATCTGGCCCGCGGCACGACTGAGGAACTGGTCGTGGCCTGGGAACAGGCCGCGGCTGGGGCCTTGGACCGTGTCGCGCCTTTGCGGCCTCTGACCCGGCGCAGATCTCGCCCGGCCCCTTGGTTCTCCGAGGGACTGAGGGAGATGAAACGCCGGAGAAGACGCCTAGAGAGCATCTGGAGGTCCAGTCGCTCCGAAGCTGATCGGACACTAGTTAGGTCCTATTCTAGGACCTACCTAGTGGCAATGAGGGAGGCGAGGCGTTCTTACGCCTCCACCCTCATTGCATCGGCAGATAACCGCCCGGCCACCCTGTTTCAGGTGACTCGCTCCCTCCTTCACCAGGAGGTGCGGGATGACCCTTTGCAGGGACGAGCCGAGGAGTTTAGTGGTTATCTATACGATAAAATCGCTCAGCTCCGGGACGGTCTGGACCGAAATTGGGATGATCCAAGCGAGGGAGAGGAGGCACGTCTTGTTGAGTCCGTTTGGGATGAGTTTGACCCTGTGGCTCCCGAGGACGTGGACAGGTTGTTGGGGAGGCTTCACACCACGACATGTTTACTGGACCCGTGCCCTTCCTGGCTGGTACTGGCCACTCAGGAGGTGACACGAGGCTGGCTCCAGAGGATTATCAACGCTTCTTTGTTGGAAGGGGTTTTCCCTGCCGCCTTGAAAGAGGCGGTGGTGAGACCCCTCCTTAAGAAGCCCTCCCTGGACCCAGCTATTTTGGGTAATTATCGTCCAGTCTCCAACCTTCGCTTTGTTGCGAAGGTTGTAGAGAGTGCTGTGGCACGACAGCTACCCCAATACCTGGATGAAGCTGTCTATCTAGACCCGTTCCAGTCCGGCTTCCGACCAGGATACAGCACGGAGACAGCTTTGGTCGCATTGGTGGATGATCTCTGGAGGGCCAGAGACAGGAGTTATTCCTCTGCCCTGGTCCTGTTAGATCTCTCAGCGGCTTTTGATATCATCGACCATGGTATCTTGCTGCGCCGGTTGGAGGGATTGGGAGTGGGAGGCACTGTGTATCGGTGGTTCTCCTCCTATCTCTCCGACCGGTCGCAGATGGTGTTGACAGGGGGGCAGAGGTCGACCGCGAGGTGCCTCACTTGTGGGGTCCCGCAGGGGTCGATTCTCTCGCCCCTGCTGTTCAACATCTATATGAAGCCGTTGGGTGAGATCATCAGTGGCTTCGGGGTGAGATACCAGCAGTACGCTGATGACACCCAGCTATACTTTTCCACCCCGGGCCACCCCAATGAAGTTGTTGAAGTGCTGTCCCGGTGTTTGGAGGCTGTACGGTCTGGATGGGGAGAAACAGGCTCAAGCTTAATCCCTCCAAGACGGAGTGGCTGTGGATGCCGGCATCCCGATTCAGCCAGCTGCAGCCGCGGCTGACTGTTGGAGGCGAGTTACTGGCCCCAAAGGATAGGGTGCGCAACTTAGGTGTCCTCCTGGATGATCGGCTGTCGCTTGAAGATCATTTGACGGCCGTCTCCAGGAGGGCCTTCCACCAGGTTCGCCTGGTTCGGCAGTTGCGCCCCTTCCTTGATCGGGATGCCCTGTGCACGGTCACTCATGCGCTCGTTACCTCTCGCTTGGATTATTGTAATGCTCTCTACATGGGGCTCCCCTTGAAGTGCGCTCGGAGGCTTCAGTTAGTCCAGAATGCAGCTGCGCGGGTGATAGAGGGAGCTACGCGTAGCTCCCACGTAACACCGCTCCTGCGCAGACTGCACTGACTGCCTGTGGCCTTTCGAGTGCACTTTAAGGTGTTGGTTACGACTTTTAAAGCACTCCATGGCTTAGGGCCTGGGTACTTACGGGACCGCCTGCTGTTACCACATGCCTCCCACCGACCCGTACGCTCTCACAGAGAGAGACTTCTCAGGGTGCCGTCCGCCAAACAATGTCGGCTGGCGGCCCCCAGGGGAAGGGCCTTCTCTGTGGGGGCTCCCACACTCTGGAACGAGCTTCCCCCGAGCTTATGCCAGATACCTGACCTTTGGACATTCCGTCGCGAACTGAAGACACACCTTTTTATTCGCGCGGGGCTAGCTTGAATTGAATTTTAATTTTAAATTTTGTAAATTTGATTAATTTTATATGGGGTTTTTATTTCTTGGCATATTTTAATTTTTTCAGGCTAATTTTAAAATAAGTTTTTTAAATTGCATTTTAATTTGTACATTGTATGTTTTTTTTATTGAAAGAGTTTTAAAAAAAACAAAAACATTTTTCCCCCTTTTTTCCTCCCTCCCTCCTAAAAAACCTCCCTTCCCCCCTCCCTTCCCCCCCCCGGCTTCCCGGGTCAATCACAAGGTATTGTTATACATAAACCAAACATAGAATAAAATTTTCCCTTCCAATCCAATTAACCACATCCAAAGCTTTTCATCTCCCAACCCCCTCCCCATTACATAAAATAACTTTCTAATTATTCGAAGGCAATCTGATATTTCTTAATCTGATATCTATTTTGTAGATAATCAATCCATTTTTTCCATTCAATTAAATATCTTTCCTGCGTATTGTCTTTTAAAAAAGCTGAGATTTTTGCCATCTCAGCCAAATTAATGACTTTCAGTATCCATTCTTCTATTGTAGGTATCTCTTCTTTCTTCCAGTATTGTCCAATCAACAGTCTTGCTGCTGTTATTAAATTCAGAATCAATTTAGTCTCAATCCCTGTACAATCCGTTATAATTCCCAAAAGGAAAAATTGTGGCAGGAACTTTATCTTCTTCTTCAGTACATTTTGAATAATCCACCAAATTCTTATCCAAAAGACCTTAATTTTCTTGCAAGTCCACCAAATATGAAAATATGTAGCATCATCACAATCACACCTCCAACATTTCGCTTGGATATTAGGATACATACATGATAATTTTTTGGGATCTAAGTGTCATCTATAAAACATCTTATAAAAATTTTCCCTTAAATTCTGTGCTTGTGTAAACTTAACATTTCTAACCCAGATTTTCTCCCATGTTTCCAACATTATTGGTTCCTGAATATTCTGTGCCCATTTTATCATACAATCCTTTACCAAATCCTTTTCCGAATCTATTTCAAGCAACACATTATACAATCTCTTTATATGCTCCTGGGTCTGATTTCTAATTTGCTTTATTAAATTTTCCTCCCTTTGCATTATACCAATTTTTTGATCTTCTTTCCATCTAGCACTTATTTGCCCATATTGAAACCAAGTATAATTCCTCCCTTCTTCATTTAATACCTGTAATGATTTTAATTGCAATCTACCTCCTTCAGCATACAAAAGTTCTTTATAAGTAATCATTTCCTGTTTCTGTTCTATATTTATATTCTCTATTGCATGTCTGGGGCATTGTATGTTTTATCTTGCCTGTACACTGCCCTGAGTCCTTCGGGAGAAGGGCGGTATAAAAATCAAATAAATAATAATAATAATAATAACTATAAATAAGAAAAATAATAAACAAAGTACACAAAACAATAAGAGGTACCAAAAACCAACTTTCACACTTTACACACACACAACACAACACAACTGACTCACACACAATGTAAAAGCAGCTGTACTTTCCCCAAAATGGACCCTGCAACAAGCAGGAACCTCACACAGCCACAAAAAGCTCAAAAACCAACTTTCACACTTTACACACATAGAACACAACACAATTGACTCACACACACAAACAAAATGCCAAATACAGCTTTGTGAGATTTTGTGTGTTTGTATAATTAGAGTGAAACACTACAGAAACACACCAAATCTCAGAAAGCTGCACAAATATTTTATTTAATTATTTTATTTATATTTTTTAGATAAAAGCAGCTAAATTTAAAACTTCCTTAACTTTAAATTGCTTTAAAAAAAACATTCCTTAAAAGAAACCCAATTAACTATTTTTTAAACCTCCCCCCCCCCAGTTACTTACCCAATTGGAGGCAAGCAGATTGAGTTGCTCACCGATGAGATGGATTGCAGGCAGGCAGATTCAGTTGCTAGCTGATGCAATTGATTGCAGCAGCCAAAGCAAGGCTTAGCGAGCCCAAAAGAAGCAGCAATTAGGCAATTGCGTGGGCATGGGTGGGGGCTGTTGTAAGAGGTTGTAAAAAAATGATTTTAAAAGCCTGTGATATCAGGCAACTCAGCTGGGATCGCTGGAGGAAAAAAAGCTTTTAAAAGGCTCCTCTGACGATCCCAGCTGATCACCAGAACTTCTTAAAAGGCCTTTTTAACAACCTTTTTGGCCAAAGAGCTTGTAGAAAACATGCTTTTTAAAGGTTCTGGTAATCAGGCAACTCAGCTGGGATCGCCAGAGGAGCCTTTTAAAAGCTTTTTTTTAAAAAAGAGGTTGTTTAAAAAAAGCTTTTAAAGGGTTCTGACAATCCCAGCTAAGCTGCTCGATCATCAAAGGCTTTTTTTTAACTTTGAAAAGCATTTTTTCGGCCAAAGAAAAAATGCTTTTAAAAGAAAAAAAACCTCTGATGATCGCGCAGCTCAGCTGGGGCAGAGGGCAGGGCCAGGGATTTTTGCTACCGAACCACCAGGGGAGCATTTCACCCCTGATCTTCACCTCTAGTAGAGCAGGCAATGCTGCTTATGTGGTAACCCAATGCCTGGAGGCTGTGAAGGTCTGGATGGCGAGGAACCAGCTCTGACTTAATCCTAGAGAGAGAGATGGAGTGGCTTGAGGTTTTTAGCCCCCCTGAATCCAGAGAGGTGTCACATTTGACTTCTGATGGAGTAGCAGTTTCCCAGACACAATTGGTACACAATTTGGAAATTCTCTTAGAATCGGACGTCCCTCTCAAAAGCAGGTGGTAGGTCCAGGGAGCTTTAGACAGATCCATCCTGTGGCAATTAAGCTCATTCCCGGATCAGGAAGACTTGTTCACAGTCTCTTATGTCTTGGTCACTTCCCAGTTGGATGACTGCAATATATGTGGGACAACACTTGAAGATCATCCAGAAATTTAGAATTGCTCCAAAACTGCAGTGGCAGTGGAAGGATTATTTGCAGCTTTGGAGTGAACTGTCATTCGTGTGTTGATGATATCTAATTCTGAAAATTGAAATGAAATGAAAATGGAAGTAAAGGTGTTAATGTTGATACATGAGCTCCCGGGTTTGGTATATGTCCACTCATATTCACAGGTAGTTGAGATATGTAGATCTTGTTTGCATTTACAAATAACATTTTTCCTTTGTTTCCTTAACCACTTGTTTCCCTCTTATCCACCTCACCAAGCGATTTTTAAGCAATATGCCTGGCTTTTTATCTGCTTATGTCCTTGCTTCATCTTTAGTTATGGCTGTTTCAGCCTAGTCTCAAAATGGGAAGAAACAAGCTCAAACCTAATAAAGGCAAGATTGAATTGTTAATAGTTTTGCGGACTGTGGGAATTAATGGGATGTGTTCTGAATGAGGTTGCATCCCCTCTTCTGAATCAGATTTGTGCCCAAGGATCCTCCTCAACTGGTCATTGATGTTGGACAGCAGTATAATATTGGTGGCAAAAAGAAGTTTTGGTCTACTTCGGGTATATAAACTGGGTTCATTCTTGCCTGGAGGAGACCTGGCTGAAGTAACATAGGGTACTAGTGATTTTAGATTACTGTTAGGCACTTTTTAATAAGGTAGTTTGAAGATAATATAAAAAATGCAACTGGTCAGAAACTGTGATGTGTAGGAGTTCCCATGTGTATTCAGGTCAAAATTGCTATAATTTCTAGCCCAATTAATGGTGCTCATGATGGGTTTAAAAGTCTTTAATAACTAAGGCAGAAGTGGGTAATCCATGAATCATGTGCTGTATATTTTCCAAAACTAATATTTTGCTACAATTTCTTCTCTTATTATTATTTGACTTATATCGCCACCCATCTCATATAACATTCTGGGTACCTCACAGCAACAACAAAACAAATGTATGTGAGAAACAACAAAGAAAACCAAAATCTATAATGCAAGAAACAGCTCTCCAGCCTCATCCTATCCTTATTCTTAAGGAAAGAGCCAACTTTTTATGACCTTCTGCAAGCATAGAAGTCTGGGGCCTTGCCAACTCTTAGGGGAGGGTATTCCACAGGAGAGGGGCCACTACTAAGAAGGTGCACTTCACCTGGAGTATCTATTTTTTTAAAGTTTTTTTATTTTTTATATTTAAACAAACAATGCATCATTAATCATTCAGTGTGTCATCTGGATACATATTTTATATCCTCTTATTCCTCCTTCATCATTTTCTTACTATATTTCTACCTTACTTTATGTCTTCATTTAATTCATTACAACATTTTCCACAAAATCTTAAATTTATATTAATTTTCATGTATATCTCTTCTCTAACCATTGATAAAATTGCCCCCCATATCCTAAAATACTGATTTTTCCTTTTCTTTAATTGCCAATGTTAATCTATTCATTTCTGCACATTTCAATCCATTTTCCAAGGAAAAATCAGAGTATTTTACTTCTCCCCCCATAGTCATTTTTTCTGCTTTCCAATTTTGTGCAAATACAATCCTTGCTGCAGTTATAATATGTATAATCATATATATATTTTCTTTATATTAGAAATATAGTACTCTGGTAAGATACTCAATAGGAACAGTTAAGGTTTTAAATCAATATGTGTGTGTTTTTTTTTGAAATGTTTGAAATTTATTTTTTAAACATAAAGAAAGAAAACATCAAATCAATTTCATTACAATGTGCTGCATGGGTATTAACATATCTTCCTGTGCATTTACAAAATAAACATCTCTTTCATATGTATATCTTATACTTATCTTTTCTAACATATCTTTCTATCTAACCAATTATAGTATAAGTCCCATATTTTATAATACTGCTTATCTTCTTGCTCTCTAATTTCAAATGTTAACTTACTCATCTCTGCACATTCCAACATTTTTCTAATTATTTCATCTTGCGAAGGTAACTTTTCATTTTTCCAATTTTTTGCAAATACAATCCTGGCTGCTGTAATAATATTCACAATCAAATATTTAATATCTCTAGTATATATCTCAGGTATAATTCCCAAAAGGACTTCTGGCTTAAAGTCAGTATGTTTTTTGATCATGTTTTCCAACCATATGTGGTATTTTAGTCCAATATCTTTTCGCTTCGATGCATGTCCACCACATGTGGTAGTATGATCCAGGTGTCTGATGACATTTCCAGCATTTTTCAGATTTGTCCTTAAACATTCTGGCAATTCTTGTCGGGGGTAAATGCCACCTGTAAAACATCTTATACAAATTCTCTTTGAATGCTGTAGACATCGTCATTTTATAATTATGCATCCACAATTTCTGCCAGGTCTCTAAATCTATCCCATGACCAAAATTTCTCCCCCAAGCAATCATTGTCTCTTTAACGTGTTCTTCCTCTAATTTCACCTCCAATAAATATCCATACAATTTCTTTATCAAGTTGTCATCTGAACCTGTTAAAATCTCATCAAAACTCATTAAATTATTATGAAAGCCTTCTGTTTCAACATCTTTATCATATCTGGATTGTATTTGCAAATATGCAAACCAGTTCATTGTTACACCCTCTGCTTCTAGTTCTAGTTTAGATTTAACTCACCCTTTTCATTCAACAATTCATTGTATCTAACAATATGTTACTTTTTAAATGTTATTGAGTATGAGAATGCCTCAATAGGTGAAACTCACATTGGAATTTTTAAAAAGTGACTTTTCTTAATCTTCTCCCAACAACGTTTCTCTGACTATATGTTTTCTAAAATAACCCCGTATTTTAGCTTGTCCATACCATAAAAAGGTGTGCCATCCCAGCAACAAATCATGGCCTTCCAAAGTCAATATTCTATTATTTCTTAGGTTATCCATTCTTTAATGCACATCAAATTCGCTGGTTGATAATACAATTCCCAATTAGGTAGCCCAAAACTGCCTCTAACTCTCTTGTCTTGTAATAGTTTTATTTTTATCCTTGCTTTTTCCCCATGCCAAATATATTTCATCATCACTTTGTTCAACTCCACAAAGTACCCTCTAGACAATTTAATAGGTATAGTCTGAAACAAATACAAAATTCTAGATAATATATTCATTTTAATTGTTGATATTCTTCCCAACAAAGACAATTGTAAATGTTCCCACTTAGTCAAATCTGTTTGAGTTTACCATAGTTATTCTCTTTTAACGTGCTACATCTTGGGGTAAGATGTATCCCCAAATATTTAACTTTA
Source organism: Ahaetulla prasina (assembly GCF_028640845.1). NCBI lineage: Eukaryota > Metazoa > Chordata > Lepidosauria > Squamata > Colubridae > Ahaetulla > Ahaetulla prasina. The sequence continues at coordinate 84,449,132 of NC_080543.1, read as the reverse complement.
TTTGCAATCTGCATCCCAGAACGTTCTACCAACTCACTTTTTTGCTTCATCAACATATTTTTTGTCAAAATTTTCCTTTTGTCTCTGTTAATTTTCAAGCCTGTCACTTTCCCATATACATCAATTCTTTCTATCAAGCAAATTATAGATTCTAATGGGTCCTCAATAATAAAAACGAAGTCATCAGCAAAAGCTTGAAGTTTATATTCTTCCTTCTGAATTTTCATGCCTTTTATTCCCCTTTCCTCTCTAATATTTCTATTCAATACTTCCAAGGTCAACACAGACAGCAGCGGTGACAGTGGGCAGCCTTGTCTTGTGCCTTTTTCAATTCGAATCGTGTCCGTCAATTCATCATTTATCATTATCTTGACTGACTGTTTATAGTATATTGTTTCTATTGCTTTAATAAATCTTTCACCAAAACCCATTTGCTTCAATTGTAGGAAGATAAAGTGCCAGTTGACGTTATCAAATGCTTTTTGTGCGTCTAAAAAAATTAACACCATTTTTTTTTCGGGATGAGCCTCATAATATTCTAAGGTATCCAAAACTATTCTCATATTGTTCTTAATTTGTCTTTTAGGCAGAAATCCATTTTGATCCGGATGTATAAATTCATTCAAATATCTTTTAAGACGTTCTGCAAGTATTAAAGCAAAGATTTTATAATCTGAATTCAACAGGGATATAGGTCTATAGTTTTTAACTTGATTTAAGTCAGAGTCCTCTTTCGGAATCTGTCCAGGTCTCGGGTATTTTACCTTTCTGAATCACTTCATTCATAACCTCTAGAAGTGGGAGGCCTAGTTGTTCTTGAAAAGCCACGTAATATTCAACTGGCAGTCCATTAGGGCCTGGAGCTTTTCCCTTTTTTTGTTTTTTCAGTGCTTGTGTTAATTCCATCATTGTTTTATTTCCCTCCAACATAACTTCAGTATCTTTAGGAATCTGGGGTAAATTTGCTTTATTCAAATATTGCTTCACGTTGTCCTTATCAATTCCCTCTTTTTTATATAGTTGTGTCGTGTCCCACTCCTCCGCTAACGGCCGGGTCGGGAAAGTCCGTATCAAGCGTGCCTCTGCAGCTCTGCCAAAGTCCTATCAGAGTTCTCAAGGCAGGCAGGAGACCAGGAAGTGATTTCAGCAATCCAAGTTAGACTTTGCCTGACTCAGAGAATGCCAGAAAGCAGATCCTTTATATAGGCCATGGGGTGTGGCTCCATGACTCAGCACTTATCCAAGCCTGCCCCTCCCTTCCTTTTGCTGACATTGCCTCTCTACTCTCAGGAAGCATGGATCTCTCCAGCCTCCAGCTGTTGGTAATCTTAGCTCATGACTGGCTTCACATTCTTCAGGCTCACATGCTGTGGGGGAGGGGTTTAGTTGCTCTGTTTGCCTGGGCATGGTGCCAGGACTGGGGGCTGAAAGCACGTCAGGCCCTTCATCTTGCTCGGCCTGTCCGGGCATGGTGCCAGGGCTGGGGGCTGGAGGCATTCCAGGACATTCTTCCGAACTATCAGTGTCTGGCAGGAGATAAGAGGGGCCCGGCTGTGGCAGGGGGAGCGAGCGAGACACAACAAGTTGCGTGTAAAAATTCTGAACAATTTTTTTCTTCTCCTCATTCGTGAATTGAATCTGGCCCTTATGGTCTTCTGATTGTGCAATTCTATGATTTTCTTTCTCTTTTTTAAGTTTATAAGCTAGCCATCTACCTGGTTTATTAGCATTTTCAAAATAATTCTGTTTTGCCCCTTTAATTTTTTGTGCTAACTCTTCCTTTTCAATCAAAGCCATTTTATGTTTAATTAAGTCCATTCTCATTTTGGTATTTATTTTCTCTGGTGATCTTTGTAGTTCTTGCTCACATTTCTTGTAGTCATTTTCTACTATTTTAAAGGACTGGTTTTTTTTACGATTTCTTTTCCTAACATAGTCTATAATCAAACCTCTTGCATATGCTTTCATTGCATCCCAACAATTTTGAATTGAGGTATCTTTCTTTTTATTTTCTTTAAAGAAAAAAGTCAGTTCCTTCTCTAATTTTTGTGAGAATTCTTTATCTTTTAAAATCATCGTATTTAAAGTCCATCTAGATCTTTTCCTTTGGCCTTTCCATATCAGCATCATAGGGCTGTGGTCTGCCCAGGTATTGACTTCTATATCAATTTTTCTTATATTAAAACACATTTCTGTTGTTATCCATATCATATCTATTCTAGACCAAGACAAATGTCTATTTGAATAAAAAGTGTATTGTCTACTCTGTTGATTCCTTTCTCTCCATGCATCCTTTAAGTTCATTTCCTCCACTATTTTAAAGAAAGACTTTGGGAGTGTCTTTCTATTTTGCCTAGTTGTTTTCTGAGTTTTATAGTCCATCTTTACATCGACTACGCCGTTCCAATTACCAAGGATACATTTATTTTCATAGTCCAATTCAACAATCTTTCTGTGAAGTTTCCTATAAATTCTTCTTGATTATCATTCAGAGAGTATATTGCCCCTAAAAGTATTTTTGCATTGTCATCAATTATTTCATCATCAGAATTCTACCATTCTCATTAGAGTATACTAAATTTTCCCTAATAGTCTCTTTTATATATATGGCTATGCCTCTTTTCTTACATTGTGATAATGATGTGTATACTTTCCCCAATTTTGGTTGTGTTAATACTTGTTCATGTTGTTTTTTAATATGAATTTCTTGCAAACATATTATATCCAATTTCAATTTTTCTAATTTGTGAAATTAGAAGGGCCTCTGGTGGCTCATCAGGCTAATGCAGCCTGTTATTAACAGCAACTGCCTGCAATATTGCAGGTTCAAGTCCCACCAGGCCCAAGGTTGACTCAGCCTTCCATCCTTTATAAGGTAGGTAAAATGAGGACCCAGATTGTTGGGGGGCAATAAGTTGACTTTGTATATAGTATACAATTGGATGAAGACTATTGCCTGACATAGTGTAAGCCGCCCTGAGTCTTCGGAGAAGGGCGGGATATAAATGCAAATAAAAAAAAAATACCTTCCTCCTCTTAATTGCCGAATTTAATCTATTAATATTTATTGATATCAATTTCCTCTCCTCCATTTCTATACTTTATACTTAGGGCTTATCACTCTTGTCGATCTAGGTTCACGACGAGGCTTGACTTCAATCGCGCCACCTACCGCTCCTTCTTCTTTTTGTAGTAAGGCCAATAACTCTGACTCTTGGAGTTCAATCAATGAAACTTTAGCACTTGTCTTTCCTTTATCTTTAAGGAATTCTGCATAAAAATCCTTGGCTTTATCTATTGTATCAATTCTATATTTTTGCTGTTGCCATGTAAAAAACAGACCCTCTGGTGCCAGCCATCTGTAATTCACACCTTTCTGCAATAAAACCTTGGACAAAAGTTGGTATTCTCTTCTTAATTCTCTTACCCTTCTGGGAACTTGTTTCAAAACAATAATTTTATATTTATAATAATTTTATATTTATAATAATAATACCTTGATGAACGTATCTTTTCTTTTATGTACACTGAGAGCATATGCACCAAGACAAATTCTTTGTGTGTCCAATCACACTTGGCCAATAAAAAAAAAAATCTAAATTCTAAAAAAAATTCTAATTTCTTTGCTGTTGTATTTCATTGTCTTCTCTCTTGCTGCTTGTAAAATTTGTGTGTTAAATGATTTTTTAGTAAATCTTATATGGACTTCTCTAGGGAGATTATTTCTTGCTGCAAATATTGTATGCACTCTGAAAATCTCATCAATTCCATCAAGTGCCTTTTCCTAGCTGATTTCCAAAAGTCCAGCCAAAATTTCTACAATTTTATCAGCCAAATTTTCACCCTTCTCTTCTTCTATATTTTGAAATCTCAAAAAAAATTCTGCTCTATCAATCTCCCAACCTAAAGCTCCACCTTGCCCAATTACTTTTAATATGGTCATAGAGATCATTAATGTATAATATGAAGAGTGTTGGTCCAAGAACGCTGCCTTGGGGAACGCTGCTATTGACAGGAACAGGATTTGATAGGGCACTGCCTATTTTGACCACTTCTTGTCTGTTTGACAGGAAAGCTGTTATCCAATTGTGGAGGGGTCCTGAGATGCCATAGGATTATAGTTTTAGGAGAAGTTTATCATGTACCACTGAGTCAAAAGCTTTACAGAAGCCTATGTAAATTGCATCTATTGCTTTGCCCTGATCAAGATTTGTAGTCCATATGTTTTTGCAGTGCAGAAGTTGTAAATTACAGGATAATTTTTTTCTGAAACCAAATTGTTTATTAGAGAGTAGGTTGTTTGTTTCTAGGTGGAGGATAATGGATTGGTTGATGATTGATTATATAATAATATAATATAATATAATATAATATAATATAATATAATATAATATAATATAATATAATATAATATAATATAATATAATATAATATAATATAATATAATATAATATAATATAATATAATATAATATAATATAATATAATATGATATATAAATATGATATATATTATATATCATATATAATATGATATATAAATATTTATATTTATATATCATATTAGGCATTAGATTAGACAGTTCCTCAGAACATTCTGTTCCTAAAATAGTAATAGTTTTGCACTTAGTTCTTAATGTGTAAAATAAAAATGGAAATTATTACTACATCTAGCAGCCCAGTTCATTTTTGTCTTTTTTTTCTTGAGCAGGGATGGGTCAGGGGTTGAGCTGCAACCACCCATATGAGGCATTGTCCCTGACTGGATCCTGACTGAGAAAGTCTGGCAAATATAAAGGGAGCATCTGTGGGCATATTGGAATTCACAGCTGCCCAGTTACCTATTTCGTTCAATTCATGTGTCTCCATATCCTTGTGAAAATGATACATTCAAAATCATTTAAAAACTGATCCTACAGATAATCTGAAGCAAACATTTAATTTCTGGAGATGGACACTAATTCCTGTAGCTAAAAATTAAACTGTATACTGATTTCTGCCTTCTGTATCCCTATAATTGCAAATTAACTTTGCACAACTTGAGTTATAGTTTATTTGATTTTTTAAAAAATGAAGATTTCAATGAAATTCTCATAGAAAATGAATTTTCTCAAATTGTTAAATTCAGAATAAAAAAGAGTGTGCATGATTATTTTCTCTGTGTACTATTATCTTTCCAGTGTTTTTAAGCCTTGTAGTTTTCCTTACTTCTGTTGACCGTCAAGGGAAGCCACCATAGGGGAAATTCTCCCAATTAGTTTTTGCTTTCTGTAATCAGAAGGTATATGTGTTTATGTGTATGTGCGTGCATGCATATGTGCACAATCTAAATCCGTCTTTTCTTCTATTTATCCCTTCTTTTATCCCTTCTTTCTTAGAGTTGCTCTGTAGTCTTTAACATTACCTTATGTATTTATTTGTATCAACAAATTGGATAGTAGAATTGAACTGTTAATCCAGTAAGTATATCACAGAGCAGGGCCAAGGAAATTTGCTTGTGGATTTGCTTTAAGCTAAAAAACAGAGAGCGTGACCAAGTCAGAAGCTGGATCTAATTTCTTTTCATGTACACTGAAATGTAATTATAATTAAATACAATGAATATGATTATTCTCCAGTCATGTATATGAAGTCATTTATAGTATCTTCTAGAGTCATTCAACCATCACTAGACCAATGTTGCAGTAATAAGAATATGCTTTATACTACAGCAATGGTTGGGTGCATTATAATCACAGCTGCAGGAGAATGGACCTAAATTTAGCAAGGCAAGCCACTTATAAACTCTAAATCACTTGCCACTTGTATTGTCCACTACTGTGATCATCTGGGCTGGAGGTCCTTCTTTTGCTTTCTCAAGACCTTTACAACCAAATACCTCAAGTTATAGTCATAACAGTGGTGGGTTGCTACCAGTTCACCCCAGATCGGGTGAACTGGTAGTGGTGGCAGCAGGAGGCTCCATCCAACTGCCCAGATGGCATGGAAGCACCCATGAGCGAATGGGTAGCAATGGGTCTTGAAACCCACCCCTGAGTCATAAGAATCAAAGGCATAGGTTTAACAGATTAACAAAGTTGGAAGGGATTTTGTAGGTCATCTAGTTCACCCTCTTCCCAAGCTAGAGACCCTACACCATTTCTGACAAGTGTGGAATGTCGGGTGTGAGCCATTACTGTTAACAAAGACTGAGCCAAAGAATGTGTTAAACAGGTTTGCTTTAACTGTTTCATCATTATATTCTTTGTTGTTAGATCTTTTTAGTGGTGGGATGGATCTTGAGTCTTTAAGTTTGTTGTTCACAAAATTATAAAAAGCACAATTGGATTTTGTGCGCAGAAGGTCTTCTTGCTTGGTATGGTAATTGGTGCATTCAATTTTTTTGGTTGCACATATTTCTGTAGTGTTTTTGGAAATTGGCTACATAGCCAGTTTTGTTTCTTCTCCAGAGGGATTTTTTTTTGGATTGGAGCTTTTTTATTGATATGGGTAATTTGTTTTTTCTGATTTTGGTGGCGGTTTGTGGTGCGTAAAGTTTAATGACTCTATTGACTTCAAGTAGAAAAACTCTATAGTGGTCTTCAGCAGTGATACAGGTTGAGAATAGATTTTGCCAGTCAAGAGATGAGAGGTCAGTGTTTATAAGGTCATAGTTGGCTTTTTTGAAATTGTAGTTTGGAATACCATTATTATGACGATTTTTGTAAGGGCGTCTATTGAGACAAAAGTCTATCATGCTGTAGCCACTGTTGGAAAAGGGTTATTTTATTTGTAGTCCATAAATTGAGTTTGTGTTGTTGCAGAAGATGAGGTCAAGGCAGTTGTTGAGTCTTGTATTGTTAGTTACTAGTTGTTCAAGACATAGATTTGTAACAGCGTTGTATAGGGTAGTATGGATGGGTTCAGTTGTACATTCATTTGTTATCCAGTTAATAAGAGGTAGATTGAGGTCACCCAGGAAGATGAGAGGATATGGGCAAGAGGTAGCCCATGTTAGTAGTGTGGTTAACATCTTCACATGTGTGATGTCGTAGTCAGGGGCTCTGTAGCATAGTAAGAATCGAGGTGTGATGTTAAGGGACAGATCACATACAATAGTTTCAGGAAGAGTAAGTTTATGTGCAACTTGAATATTTTTTAGATTCAGTAACTTTTTGTAAAAGATAGCCACTCCACCTCCTCTGCGGGTTTTGCAATCTGACCAAAAAACATGATACTCTTTGTCTGAAATAATGGAGTCAGGGACAGATGAGTTCAGCCATGTTTCGCATACAAATATAATATCAAATGTACCAGTGTTTAACAAGAGGATAAATTCAGGGAATTTGTTTACAATGCTTCTTGCATTTATCAATTTGCATTTAAGACCTGCAGTGTTTGGTGTAGAGGAAATAAGGGGCATGCATACCTAGTTTTGGATGACAGTTGGTTGGAGGTTCTGAACGACGGATGGTTGGAGATTGTTTGGTTGAACAATGGATGGTTGGAGGTTCTGTATGATGGGTGGTTGGAGGTTGGTCGGTTGAACAACGGTTGGTTGAAAGTTCTGAACAACGGATGATTGGAAGTTTAGTGCAACGGATGGTTGGACGCTTTGATTGACGGGGGGTTGGATGTTGGCCAGTTGACTGTAGGTTTTTCTTTTTAGTCAATGTAAAGGTTGGTTTCACCTTCGTCTTGCCGTCGTTTGAATTCTGTGCGAAGTTCACAGGAGCAAATCTGTTGCAGAAATGATAGATCAGGTCTTGCTCTAAGTTTGTTGAGGCTGGGGTTGGTTCTGGCAATTGTGTTTATAGCATGAATGAACTTTCGGTTGCTGATCTCATTTATGCAAATGACTCTACAGAATTTAGGCACCACTGAGCCATCACTGTTTTTCTATTCAGGTCCATCTCTGGAGACTTCAGTTGTTTCGGCAGGGTGGAAGATGGGTGAATTGTAATTTTTAATGATGTTACGAACTTTATTGATATCTGGTTCATTTGTATTATCTAATCCAAATAATATAGCATTTTGATGTTTTTGTTCTCTCTCAATGGTATCTTTTACTAGAATAGCTACGTTGTTTGGTTGATTGGTAAATGTTTGTGGTTTAGGCTGTGGATTAGGCAATGTTTGTTGGATTGGAAAACTCTGCTGAGTTTCCATTTTTTTGTGCTGTAATTTTTTTTCCAAAAAAAAAAATGGTACTAAGCATGCTAGTATTCTTTTTTCTAAGTTGTTTGAATGGAGTCAATGATAGTTTGTTGTGACTTTATAGTTGTTTCCATGGTTTGTACTCTATCAGACACGCAAGTTAGGTAGTCTAATTTAGGAAGACAAGATGGACATAGATGGATAAATGCAGGATCAGATTGTAGGAGATTGTCTATTGATTTGTTTATTTTCAGGCAGGAGTAGTGGGCATAGTTTATGCACAGTCGGCATTTCTTGGATTCTTCATTTTCTTTTATTGATTCATTACATTTATAGCATATTATTGATTTGTTTTGGTCATTATTTGTAGTGGCAACTTTTGTTTGAGGGCGTTTGGCAGGTCTGTTGGAATTTTTGCCTGGCATGGTCAATGTTCCGTTTGTATTTTACAAATTAATTTGTCAAATATCAATAGTGAATGGCAAGGTTGCAGGAAGCGATCTCCCCTCTCTCTTCCCTGGAGGCGGGAGGAGGGAAACAATTGTCCCTCTCACGTCCCTCAAGTGGGAGTGGTGGTGGGAGGCTGTGGGAAGCGATCACCCCTCTCTCACCTCTCAAGCGCCCCTCTCTCGTGGGGCAAGGCTGCAGGAAGCAATCTCCCTTCTCTCTTCCCTCAAGATGGAGGCTGCAGGAAGCGGTCACCCCTCTCCCAGAGGGCTGCAGGAAGGGATCACCTCTCTCTCTTCTCTCAGGTGGCAACGGCGCTTCTCTCTTCTCTCTCTCTCTCTCTTCTCTCAAGCAGCAATGGCTGTGGGAGGGATGGAGGCTGCGGCAAGCGATAGCACCTAAAGCTTCCCTCTCTCACTCTTCTCTAGCATCTCAAGTGGCTTCTAAGTGGCTGCGGCGGTGGGAGGATGGAGGAAGCCGAAGCCCCCCAGTGGCTGCAGTGGCTCGTCTACTAAGCGTCTGCGTTGGTGGGAGGATGGAGGTAGCCGAAGGGCTGGAATGTGGATTGTCCCCAGTCGTACCAACAATGAGTACAACGACCTAACACAAATAGATTTCATAGAAAATAAAGCCTTTCGCAAACTGAAACCATCCCTATCTATTGGACCTGATGGACTATGTGCATACTTCTTAAAAAAGCTTTCCACTAATATAGCAGAACCCCTAAACATAATCTTTGAAAAAGCTTTCACGACCAGCTCCCTTCCCAAACTTTGGTCACTAGCCACAGTCATCCCTGTCTTCAAAAAAGGAGACCCCAGCCTAGTTGAAAATTACAGACCAATCTCTCTATGCTGCATCACCTGCAAAGTAATGGAATCTATCATCAACCAATCCATTACCCTCCACCTAGAAACAAACAACCTACTCTCTAATAAACAATTTGGTTTCAGAAAAAAATTATCATGTAATTTACAACTTCTGCACTGCAAAAACATATGGACTACAAATCTTGATCAGGGCAAAGCAATAGATGCAATTTACATAGACGTCTGCAAAGCTTTTGACTCAGTAGTACATGATAAACTTCTCCTAAAACTAAAATCCTACGGTATCTCAGGAGCCCTCCACAATTGGATAACAGCTTTCCTTTCAAACAGACAACAAGTGGTCAAAATTGGCAATGCTCTATCAAATCCTGTCAATAGCGCCGTTCCCCATGGCAGCGTTCTTGGACCAACACCCTTCATATTATACATTAATGATCTCTGTGATCATATTATAAGTAATTGTGTTCTCTTTGCTGATGATGTCAAACTATTTAACACCACCAGCAATACAGCTACCCTTCAAAAAGACCTTGACTTTGTGTCGGAATGGTCAAAAATTTGGCAACTCCAAAACTCAACCAGCAAATGCTCTGTCTTACACATTGGAAAAAAGAATCTGAACACTAAATACAAGCTCGATGGACATTACTTTACAGATGACCCCCCCCCCACCCTGTTAAAGACCTTGGAGTTTTCATATCAAATGATCTAAGTGCCAAAGCCCACTGCAACTACATCGCAAAAAAGGCTTTAAGAGTTGTAAACTTAATCCTGCATAGCTTCTTCTCCAGAAACACTACACTACTAACCAGAGCATATAAAACATTTGCTAGACCAATTCTTGAATACAGCTCGTCTGTCTGGAACCCATACCTCATTTCAGACATCAATACAATTGAACGTGTCCAGAAATATTTTACAACAAGAGTTCTCCACTCCTCTGATTACAACAAAATACCTTATGCCACCAGACTTGAAATCCTGGGTTTAGAAAACTTAGAACTCTGCCACCTTTGACATGATATGAGTTTAACTCATAGAATCATCTATTACAATGTCCCTCCTGTTCAAGACTACTTCAGCTTCAATTGCAACAATACACGAGCACACAATAGATTTAAGCTTAATGCTAACCACTCCAATCTTGATTGCAGAAAATATGACTTCAGTAACAGAGTTATTAATGCTTGGAATACACTACCAGACTCTATGGTCTCTTCCCCAAATCCCCAAAGCTTTAACCAAAAACTGTCTACCATTGACCTCATCCCTTTCCTAAGAGGTCTGTTAGGGGCGTCCATAAGAGCACCAATGTGCCTACCATTCCTGTCCTAATGTTTCCTTTCATTATATCCAATTAATATAGTTATTACATACATGCTTATATATATGTTTATATATCGTATAGTTATTTCATGCTTATGCTTATATATACTGTTGTGACAAATAAATAAATAAATAAACATAAAATGGCAGTCCAGTCTCCTCTTGAAAACTAGCAGTGATGAAGTTCCCAGAACTCCTGAAGACAAGCTGTTCCATTGGTTGATTGTTCTCACTGTCCAAAAATTTCTCCTTATTTCTAGGTTCAATCTCTCCTTGATCAGTTTCCATCCATTATTCCTTGTCTGGCCTTCAGGTGCCTTGGAAAATAGCTTGACCCTTTCCTCTCTGTGGCAGCCCTTCAAATATTGGAACACTGTTATCATGTCTCCCCTGGTTCTTCTCTTCACTAGACTAGCCATGCCCAGTTCCTGTAACCATTCATCATATGTTTTAGCCTCCATTCCCCTAATCATCTTGGTTGCTCTTCTCTGCACTTTTTCTAGAGTCTCAACATCCTTTTTTATAGTGTGATGACCAAAACTTGATGCAGTATTCTAGGTGTGGTCTTACTAAGACTTTATAGAGTGGTATTAGTACCTGACTTGATTGTTAGCTATGGTAACAGTTTGATTTCTTTTAGAAATTTTTTTTTAATTGAGATAATGTCCTGTGATTTACAAGTGATGCAAATTGGAATATTGTGCAGAACAAGAGAAAATTCATTTGCTAAGAATTTTAGTTTAGGGAGACTTTTTTAAATGATTTGTTGGAGAAAAGTGCTAATTTATTAGCTCATGAGGCTTGATCAATGGTTGGATTAGTCATTAGGTTTAAAGGTCAGAGATCTTGTCAAATGAGTTTTTTGAAGCACACTGATTACTCTGACCTAGCAGCACCTAAATCTGTTCCTTGTCATATGTGTCCAATTATTATTTAAGTTTATCACATTTTCCTCATCTTTAGCAAGCTATGAAGTCTTTGTTTTCCAACCTAAAAATTTATTAGGCATTTTCTCTACAACTTTGTCAGATAAAAACGATTTGTACTTATTTATTTTATTTTATTTTTATTTTTATTTACATTTATATCCCGCCCTTCTCCAAAGACTCAGGGCGGCTTACATTGTGTAAGGCAATAGTCTCATTCTATTTGTATATTTATATACAAAGTCAACTTATTGCCCCCCCAACAATCTGGGTCCTCATTTTACCTACCTTATAAAGGATGGAAGGCTGAGTCAACCTTGGGCCTGGTGGGACTCGAGCCTGCAGTAATTGCAAGCAGCTGTGTTTAATAACAGGCTTCTTACAGCCTGAGCCACATTGCGGCCCTTACTGAATTTTCTTTCATCTGGCTTTCTAAAATATATGTTTGTTTTGTATTTAGATTTCTTTTTTTTTTTTTTTATTCAAAAAGTTTTACAAAATTTTTCCCCTTTCCCCCTCCCCTCCCTTCGCAACCCCTCCCCCGACTTCCCGGAACGAGCACAAGGTATAGTTAAAAATAAAACAAACATATGCTAAAAATTTTCGTCCCAACTTAATTATACCCCTACAATCATCAATTCCTAACTTCCCCAAAACAATCAAAATAATACATCATAATCATTCAAAACAGTCTGATAACTCTTAGTCTGATATCTACGTTGAATATAGTCAATCCATTTTTTCCATTCCTTTAAGTATCTTTCTTGCGTATTGTCTTTCAAAAAGGCTGATATCTTCGCCATCTCAGCCAAATTGGCAACTTTCAATATCCATTCTTCTATTGTTGGTACTTCTTTTTTCTTCCAATATTGTCCTATTAGTAATCTTGCTGCAGTTATTAGATTTAAAATCAATTTAGTCTCAATTACTGTACAATCCGTAATAATTCCCAACAAGAAAAATTGCGGCAGGAACTTTATCTTCTTTTTCAGAACATTTTGTAAAATCCACCAAATTTTTATCCAAAAGGCCTTTATGTCCTTACAAGTCCACCAAATGTGAAAATATGTAGCGTCATCACAATTACATCTCCAACATTTTGCTTGCATTTCTGGATACATACACGATAATTTTTTAGGATCTAGATGCCATCTATAAAACATTTTATAAAAGTTTTCCCTCAGATTCTGTGCCTGCGTGAATTTAACATTTCTAACCCAAATTTTTTCCCACGTTTCCAATAATATTGGCTCCTGAAAGTTTTGTGCCCACTTTATCATACAGTCCTTTACCAAGTCCCTTTCAGAATCTATTTCAAGTAACACATTATACAATCTCTTTATATGCTCCTGAGACTGATTTCTAATTTGCTTTACCAAATTTCCCTCGTTCTGCTCTATACCAATTTTCTGATCTCCCTTCCATCTAGCACGTAGTTGCTCATATTGAAACCAAGTATAATTTTTCCCTTCCTCTCTTAATACCTGCAGAGATTTTAACTGCAAATTACCTCTTTCAGTATACAAAAGATCTTTATATGTAATCATTTCCTGATTCTGTTCTATGTTTATATTTTCTACTGTATGTCTAGGACTTGCCCATATAGGAACCTTATAATTTAGTTTATAAGAGTATTTTTTCCAAACACGCAGAAGGGCATTTCTTAGCACATGATTTTTAAAAGCCTTATCCACTTTTTTGTCATAAATTAAATATGCATGCCATCCATATAGCAAATCATAACCTTCTATATTCAAAATTCTGTCCTCTGTTAAATTAAACCAATCACTTATTGCAGAGAGAACAGCTGCTTCATAATATAATTTAAAATTAGGCATTTTTAAACCTCCCCTTTCCCGAGAATCTTGAATTATTTTCATTTTAACCCTAGCTTTTTTACCTTCCCATATAAATTTGTTAATTCCCTTCTGCCATTCCTCAAGATTCTTATCTTTCTTAATTATTGGTATCATCTGAAAGAGGAATAAAAATCTAGGTAAAACATTCATTTTAATAGCAGCAATTCTCCCCAGCAATGATAATTGCAATTTTTTCCAAACAATCAACTCCTTCTGAACTTTTTGCCATAAAACCTCATAGTTATTCTTATACAATTTCACATTTGACGACGTAATATAAACCCCTAAGTACTTAACCTTCTTTACAATTTCAAATCCTGTTGCTTCCTCTAGTTTTTCTTTCTGTTGTCTGGCCATATTTTTGTTATCACTTTTGTCTTTTTCTGATTTACCTTAAACCCTGAAACATTCCCATATTGATCAATTATTTCCAACAAAGATTTACTAGAATTTATAGGGTTTGTTAAAGTAATCACCAAATCATCTGCAAAAGCTCTTAACTTATATTCATACTGTCTAACTCTAATTCCCTCTATCTCCTTTACTTCTCGTATTTTATCCAATAATGGTTCTAGAGTTAAAATAAACAATAATGGTGATAAAGGACATCCCTGTCTTGTTCCTTTCGCAATCTTAAAAGGTTCTGTTAAGCTACCATTGATTATAATCTGTGCTGTTTGCTCTCCATAAATTGCCCTAATTATTCTTAAAAAACCATCTCCAAATTGCATCTTTTCTATTAATTTAAATAAAAAATCCCAATGCAATCGATCAAAAGCTTTCTCTGCATCGAGAAAAATAAATGCTGCTGGAATAAAATTTTTCTTTTCTAAGTACTCCAGTAAATTAACAATCTGCCTAACATTATTCCTCATCTTTTTATAAATCCAGATTGATCATTATGAATTCTTCGCTGCAGAATCAACATTAATCTATTAGCTATTATTTTAACAAAAATCTTATAATCATTATTTAAAAGTGAGATTGGCCTATAATTCCCAGGTTTAGAACAATCCTGTTCCTCTTTTGGTATCAATGAAATAAAAGAGGTTCTCCATGAGGGGAATTCTCCTAGTTGTATCTGATTAAATAATTCCTTAAGTGGACCTAACATCTCATCCTGTAAATTCCTATAATAACTAACTGTGAGCCCATCTGTACCAGGAGTTTTCCCATTTTAATTGTTTAATTACCAAAATAATTTCTTCCGAGGTTATAGGCGATTCAATTCATCCGTTTGTTCTAAAGTTAAATTTTTAACCTTATATTCCTTCAAATAATTATCAATATCCCTATTCAATATATTATCTTTAAGATATAAATTTGTATAATATTCTAAAAAAGCTTTTTTATTTTTATCTTCTTGATATCCTTCTTTACCTTTGTATTCTATTTTTCTATAGTACGTTGTTTTGTCTTTTCCTTAAAGTATATGCTAACCACCTACCAGGTCTATTTGCGTTACAAAAAGTATTATGTTTGGCATATTGTATATTTGTTGCCACCTGATCAGCCATTATCATATTAAATTGGTTCTGTAGTAACTTTATTGCATCTTTAAGTTTTTGATCATGTGGATTATGTATTAATAATTGTTGTTTCTTATAAATTTCCTCTTCTAAATACCTACGCTGTCTTTGTTGCTTATTTCTCTGTCTATTATTAAGATATATTAATACACCTCTCATAAAGGCTTTACTGGAGTCCCAAACCATTTCTATCGATGTTTCATTATTCAAATTATAATCAAAAAATTCTTTCATCTGCTTTTTACATTGATTTACATTATCCTGATATCTAAACAAATTTTCATTTAATCTCCAAGTTCTTCTACCCTCTTTTCCATATTGCAATTCCATTGTATTTAGATTTCTTAAACATGTGTTGCTTCATTATTATTATTATTATTGCTGAGAAAAATATACCATGACGGAATCCTTATATACTTGCCATTTTACCCCAAAGAAAATATGGAGTCAATTTCTTTGTTTTCTTCTTTTAAAACAAAAAGTACTGTGTGGATAGAAATAATGGAATGTGCAGAAATGAGTAAATTGACGTGTGAAATTAGAGAACAGGAAGATAAGTAATAAGTTATAAGATATGGGACTTATTTTATCAATGGTTAGAGGGAAAACATGATAAAGGGGATTGGCGTTTTTAATAGGGTAGGAACTATTGAATGACAATGGTATTAAAATGATGGAATAAGCAGGGCAATAAAGTAAAATATTGTTCTAGAATGACTATCAAATTATAGAATTATGGAGCAAAATATTATAACTGACTCACGGATTTATTGATTAAAATATTTGATTACTAAATGGACGATAAAATGTATGATTAAATAAATTAATGATAACTAATTGTTGTTTGCACAAAAGAATTGTAACCCACACACCGACACATTGTATTTGGTTGGAAGATGCTTTTATGTTTGTATGTCTTAAAAATAAAAAACTTTTTCAAAAAAAAAGGATAGATCCAGTGGTGGGATTCAAATAATTTAACAACTAGTTCTCTATCCTAATGACTGGCTGGGTGGGCGTGGCCATGTTGGGCGTGGCCAGGAGTGTGACAGGCAGCACTCAGCCTTCTGCACCCTCCTGGGAGCAAAAACAGGCCACGGGTGGGCTGCGCTGCACCCACTGTGCCCCATTTTGGGCCTAGTAGGCCACCCTGCACTTACCGGGGAGCCAAAATGGGGCCCGTGGGGACTCCTGGAATGGGTAGGGTAGGAAGGGGCAGGAGCAGGGCCAGCCAGCAATTTAACTACCAGTTCCTGAACTGGCTGAATCCCACCACTGGATAAATCTCTACAGGTATAGGGATAAACATAATTTTTATAGTTGGGACCCAGAGAGTGTGATGTCTTTTCAGTTGAATCTGCATTATGTTTGTTAACAATTCTGCTCCATCAGTTGTTCCATGGGAATAACAACAACAACAACAACAACAACAACAACGAGTTGGAAGGAACCTTGGAGATCTTCTAGTCCAACCCCCTGCCCAGGCAGGAAACCCTACACCATTTCAGACAAATGGTTATCCAACATTTTCTTAAAAATTTCCAGTGTTGGAGAATTCACAACCAGTGGAACAACTTCCCAGGCAAGTTGTTCCATGGTTAATTGTTCTAACTGTCAGGAAATTTCTCCTTAGTTCTAGTTGCTTCTTTCCTTGATTAGTTTCCACCCATTGCTTCTTGTTCTACCCTCAGGTACTTTAGAGAATAGTTTGACTCCCTCTTTTTTGTGGCAACCCCTGAGATATTGGAACACTGCTATCATGTCTCCCCTAGTCCTTCTTTTCATTAAACTAGGCATACCGAGTTCCTGCAACCGTTCTTCATATGTTTTAGCCTCCAGTCCCCTAATCATCTTTGTTGCTCTTCTCTGCACTCTTTCTAGAGTCTCAACATCTTTTTTACATCGTGGCAACCAAAACTGAATGCAATATTCCAATTGTGGCCTTACCAAGGCATTATAAATATAAATATAGAAATGCTCTCTAATTGTTTCTTTATTTCTAATTGTTCTCTGTGACTCACTACGGATTTCCTACTCACGAGACCATCTGCTAAAAATTAAGGAACATTTCTTTAAGGAGCAGCTTTCTTTAATCTCACCCCCGCCTGTCTTTACAAACACGGAGGAGATTCTAACACAGGAGGAGGCAATTCCCACGGAGCCATGGATTACTAAAAAAACCAAACGACGGAAACGAAGGAAAAGAGGTAAATGATCTGGGATCTTAAACAGATTAAGAAGTCGCATTAAAACTCCTCTGCCTTCAATTTTCCTAACAAATATACGCTCACTTGCAAATAAGATGGATGAAATACTCCTCTTAAACAAATACTATTCTGATTTTCGCAATTCAGCAGTCCTATGCTTCTCTGAAACCTGGTTAAATGAATCAATTGAAAATAGCAGCCTGAACATTCCAGGATTTCAAATTGAACGATCAGACAGGATTCCAGAAACATCTGGTAAAAAGAAAGGAGGAGGCTTATGCCTATATATTAATTCAACCTGGTGTCAAGATTTTAACATAATTTACAAATTCTGTGACAACAATTTAGAGACTCTAATTATCAACTGCAAACCTTACTATTCACCTCGTGAATTTTCCTCATTTCTTCTAATTGCTGTTTATGTCCCACCACAAGCCTGTGTAAACAAGGCATTACGAACTCTAGCTGACCAAATCATGGAGGCTGAAGCCAAACACCCTGATTCACTGGCCATTGTTTTGGGAGATCTAAACAAGGCAAACTTAAGGAAAGAACTACCAAAATACTTTCAGCATGTCAATTGTCCCACCAGAGGCAAGAATACTCTAGACCACTGCTACACAACACTAAAAGATGCCTATCGGTCTTTACCACGTGCAGCTGTAGGACACTCTGATCATTGCATGATTCACCTTGTACCTGCTTACAGGCAAAGACTTAAAGCCATAAAACCAATAATTAAATCAGTGAAAACCTGGACAGAGGAATCAGAATTAAAGCTACAGGCATGTTTTGACTGCACTGATTGGAATATTTTTAAAGATACCTCTGCAGACCTGGATGAACTCACAGATACTGTAACATCATATGTCAGCTTCTGTGAAGACCTATTTGTACCTACAAGGAACTTGCGAATACACAGTAACAACAAACCTTGGTTTACACCTAAACTTAAGCAGCTACGACATTCCAAAGAGGAAGCCTACAGAAAAGGTGATAAAATGCTGTACAATCAGGCCAGAAATGCACTAACAAGGGAGATAAGAGCAGCAAAAAGAAGCTACTCTGAAAAGCTAAAGAATCAGTTTTCAGCAAATGAACCAGCAAACATGTGGAAAACTCTTAAAAATATCACCGGCTATGGCAAACCTCCTTCCCAGGCTGAAGGTAATCAACAACTGGCAGGACCTGAATGAGTTTTACTGCAGGTTTGAAAGGAAACTACAGCCACCTATCTCCACAACCCCCATCTCAGACACACCAACAACAGCCAAGCCTCCTACAACTGACCCCATTTCATTGGGTTCACAACCACTAGTGATCACAGAAAAGGAAGTGCAGGACCTATTTCACAGACAAAAGCCAGGAAAAGCTCCAGGCCCAGACAAGATAACTCCTTCTTGCTTAAAAGTCTGTGCTGACCAATTGGCCCCCATCTTCACCCATATTTTCAATAAATCACTAGAGATGTGTTATGTTCCTTCTTGCTTCAAACGCTCTACCATCATCCCAGTGCTGAAGAAGCCCACCATCAAGGAACTGAATGACT
This sequence comes from Ahaetulla prasina, assembly GCF_028640845.1. Lineage (NCBI taxonomy): Eukaryota > Metazoa > Chordata > Lepidosauria > Squamata > Colubridae > Ahaetulla > Ahaetulla prasina. The sequence goes on along the minus strand of NC_080543.1, from coordinate 84,430,325 downwards.
ACAGACCAGTTGCTTTAACATCTGTAGTCATGAAAACCTTTGAAAGGCTAGTGCTTTCCTACCTGAAAACCATCACGGATCCGCTGTTAGACCCCTTGCAATTTGCATACCAAGCAAATAGATCAACAGATGATGCTGTTAATATGGCTCTGCACTACATCCTACAACATCTTGAGTCTCCAAAGACCTATGCAAGGGTCCTTTTTGTAGACTTTAGTTCAGCATTCAATACCATCATTCCAGACATTCTTCTAACTAAGCTAAACCAGCTACAGGTACCGGAACAGGCTTGTAAGTGGATCACAAGCTTCCTAACAAACAGGAAGCAGCAGGTGAAGCTAAGCAAGATCACATCAAATACCTGTACAATTAGCACAGGGGCCCCCCAAGGCTGTGTGCTCTCCCCACTTCTCTTCTCTCTGTATACCAATGACTGCATCTCCAATGATCCATCAGTTAAGCTACTGAAGTTTGCAGATGACACAACAGTGATTGGTCTCATTCGAGACAATGACGAATCCGCATATAGACGAGAGGTCGAACGACTAGCCTTGTGGTGCAACCAAAACAATCTGGAACTGAACACACTCAAAACCGTAGAAATGGTGGTAGACTTTAGGAAAAAGCCTTCCATACTTCCACCTCTCACAATACTTGACAACACAGTATCAACAGTAGAAACCTTCAAATTTCTGGGTTCTATCATATCGCAAGATCTCAAATGGACAGCTAACATCAAAAACATCATTAAAAAAGGACAACAAAGAATGTTCTTTCTGCCAACTCAGTAAGCTCAAACTGCCCAAGGAGCTGCTGATCCAATTCTACAGAGGAATTATTGAGTCTGTCATTTGCACCTCTATAACTGTCTGGTTCGGTTCTGCAACCCAACAAGAAAAACACAGACTTCAGAGGATAATTAGAACTGCAGATAAAATAATTGCTACCAACTTGCCTTCCATTGAGGACCTGTATACTGCACGAATCAAGAAGAGGGCCGTGAAAATATTTGCAGATCCCTCGCATCCTGGACATAAACTGTTTCAACTCCTACCCTCAAAACGACGCTATAGAGCACTGCACACCAGAACAACTAGACACAAGAACAGTTTTTTCCCGAAGGCCATCACTCTGCTAAACAAATAATTCCTTCAACACTGTCAGACTATTTACTGAATCTGCACTACTATTAATCGTTTCATAGTTCCCATCACCAATCTCTTTCCACTTATGACTGTATGACTATAACTTGTTGCTGGCAATCCTTATGATTTATATTGATATATTGATCATCAATTGTGTTGTAAATGTTGTACCTTGATGAACGTATCTTTTCTTTTATGTACACTGAGAGCATATGCACCAAGACAAATTCCTTGTGTGTCCAATCACACTTGGCCAATAAAAAAATTCTATTCTATTCTATTCTAAAGTGGAATTAACACTTCACATGACCTTGATTCTATCCCTCTGTTTATGCAGCCCAGAACTGTGTTGGCTTTTTTGGCAGCTGCTGCACACTGCTGGCTCATATCTAAATGATTGTCCACTAGGACTTCAAGATCCCTCTCACAGTTACTACTATCAAGCAAGGTACCACATTTCCGGTACTTGTGCATTTTGGTTTTTTTTGCCTAAATGTAGAACCTTACTTTTTTCACTGTTGAATTTCATTTTGTTAGTTAGCGCCCAATGTTCAAGTCTGTCAAGATCCTTCTGTATCTTGAGCCTATCTTCTGGAGTGTTGGCTATTCCTGCCAGTTTGGTGTCATCTGCAAATTTGATGAGTTCCCCATCTATCCCCTCATTGATGAAGTCAATTGAGTCATTGATGAAGATTTTGAAGAGTACTGTGCCTAAAATAGAGCCTTGGGGTACTCCACTGCATACTTCCCTCCATGTGGATGTAGTTCCGTTGAGGACTACACGTTGAGTGCGGTTGGTCAGCCAGTTACGAATCCATCTGGTGGTGCTGCTGTCTAACCCACATTTTTCTACTTTATCTAGTAGTAGGTTATGGTCTACTTTATCAAATGCTTTACTGAAGTCCAAGTAAATTATATCGACAGCATTCCTCTGGTCCACTAATTTTGCCACTTTGTCAAAGAATGCAATAAGATTAGTCTGACATGATCTGTTTTTGACAAACCCATGTTGGCTTTTGGTTATTACTTTGTTTGCTTCTAGGAGTTTGGTGATTCGTTGCTTGATCATCTTTTCCAGAATCTTCCCTGGTATTGAGATCAGGCTGATAGGTCTGTAATCTCCTGGATCTGTTTTTTTCCCCCTTTTTTGAAGATGGGAACTACATCAGCTCTTTTCCAGTCCTCTGGCAGTTCCCCTGTGCTCCAGGATCTTTGAAAGATATAGTTCAGTGGTTCTGAAATTTTGTCTGCCAGTTCCTTCAGAACCCTGGGGTGTAATCCATCCTGGGGATTTGAACTCGTCTAGGGTAGACAGATGTTCACTTACCATTTTTTCCCCTATTTTAACTTGTGCTCCTAATCTGTTTTTTGTGGTGCTGTTTTCGATAGGTTGGATTGTTTTTTCCTTTTGTGTAAAGACAGATGCAAAAAATGAGTTAAGTAGATCTGCTTTCTCCCTGTTGCTTGTCACCTTCTTGCCACTTTCTCCCAGCAATGGGCCAATTGTTTCCTTGACTTTTTTCTTGTTTTTAACATGTTGGAAGGAGCTTTTTTTGTTATTTTTTACTTTTGTCGCTAGCCTTTGTTCTTTGTGAGCCTTAGCTTTCCTCACTTCATCTTTACAGGCTCGGGCTATTTGCTGATATTCTGCTTTAGTTATTTGCCCCTCTTTCCACTTTTTATACTTGTCCTTTTTGTCTTTCAATTTGTCAGATAGTTCTTTATGCATCCATGCTGGTTTCTTTTGAGATCTATTATTTTTCTTCTTCATTGGTATTGTGCTAGACTGGGCTTTTATAATCTCACTTTTCAAAATTTCCCAAGCTTCTTGAGTTTGTTTTCCCCTTGAGGATTCTCATCCATGGAATCCTTCTCAAGCTCTCTCTGAGGTTATTGAAATTAGCTCTCTTGAAGTCCAAGACTCTAGTTTGACTTTGTTCTACTATTTGTGTTTGCATAATGTTGAATTCCAATATTGCGTGATCACTTGCCCCCAAGGTTCCTATAGCTTCAACACTGTCTATCATTTCATCTCTGTTAGTGAGAATTAAGTCCAATATGGCTGATCCCTTTGTTCCCATCTCTACTTTTTGGGAAACAAAGTTGTCTGCTAGGTTTGTTAGGAACCTGTTGGATTTTCCACTTGGTGCAGAGTTTGTCTCCCAGTTGATGTCATGGTAGTTAAAATCCTCCATTACTACTGTGATGTGCTTCCTACATACCTTAGTTAGCTGACTAGCAAAAAGTTCATCTACTTCCTCTGTTTGGTTGGGTAGCCTATAGTATATATCTATGGCAATATCATTTTCCCTCCCTTTAATATTAACCCAAATGCATTCAAGATAATTTTCATCATTGTTGTGCTCTATTTCTGTAGAGATGTAGTTATTTCTTATATATAGTGCAACTCCACCTCCTCTTTTATTTGGTCTATTTCTTTTAAATAATTTATATCCCTCTAGCTGTATGTTCCATTTGTCAGTTTCATCCCACCAAGTTTCCGTAAGCGCAGCAATATCATATCTGCCCTCATTTATTTGAATTTCTAATTCACCCTGTTTATTCCTCATACTCTGTGCATCGGTGTATAGACATTTGAGTCCGTTTTGATTAACCTTGTGTTTACTGTTTACATAACCTGTGCTGTGCCTGACTGCCCCTACTTTCTTGCCACCTGTTTGATTAGTGCACATGGTATGGTACTCACTATTAAATGCTTGGTTTTGCTTGATAGTAGGGCTGATAATCTTACCCACACAGACACCTATGTTACATGCACTGATAACCCTATTAATTTTGGATTGCTGGGGACAGAAATGTTCCTTATCAATTAATTCTCTGTCCCCACTGTTCAGTTTTAATGTTTATCCAGAAAATCTGTGAATAGAATAGAATTTTATTGGCCAAGTGTGATTGGACACACAAGGAATTTGTCTTGGTGCATATGCTCTCAGTGTACATAAAAGAAAAGATACGTTCATCAAGGTACAACATTTACAACACAATTGATGATCAATATATCAATATAAATCATAAGGATTGCCAGCAACAAGTTATAGCCATACAGTCATAAGTGGAAAGAGATTGGTGATGGGAACTATGAAACGATTAATAGTAGTGCAGATTCAGTAAATAGTCTGACAGTGTTGAGGGAATTATTTGTTTAGCAGAGTGATGGCCTTCGGGAAAAAACTGTTCTTGTGTCTAGTTGTTCTGGTGTGCAGTGCTCTATAGCGTCGTTTTGAGGGTAGGAGTTGAAACAGTTTATGTCCAGGATGCGAGGGATCTGCAAATATTTTCACGGCCCTCTTCTTGATTCGTGCAGTATACAGGTCCTCAATGGAAGGCAGGTTGGTAGCAATTATTTTTTCTGCAGTTCTAATTATCCTCTGAAGTCTGTGTTTTTCTTGTTGGGTTGCAGAACCGAACCAGACTGTTATAGAGGTGCAAATGACAGACTCAATAATTCCTCTGTAGAATTGGATCAGCAGCTCCTTGGGCAGTTTGAGCTTACTGAGTTGGCGCAGAAAGAACATTCTTTGTTGTCCTTTTTTAATGATGTTTTTGATGTTAGCTGTCCATTTGAGATCTTGCGATATGATAGAACCCAGAAATTTGAAGGTTTCTACTGTTGATACTGTGTTGTCAAGTATTGTGAGAGGTGGAAGTATGGAAGGGTTTTTCCTAAAGTCTACCACCATTTCTACGGTTTTGAGTGTGTTCAGTTCCAGATTGTTTTGGTTGCACCAGGTAGGAATGTATTGGTAGGAATGTATTGCTAAGTAACTCAGACCCTTTCTTTGATGGATGCAATCCATCTCTTTTGTATAGTTTTTCATTGGACAAGTTGCAGACATCATGACTAATAAAACCAAAGCCTTCCCTTTTACACCACTCCTTTAGCCACACATTAAACTCCACTACACGCTGGCCTGTACCTTTTTGCTCCTTATATACTTGTAAAACCTCTGAAAAGATAAGCTTACAACCTATACTACTAAGTTCATACCCCAAGCTCTGGAAATCATTCTGCACAGAACATACATCCTTTTGGGACAGATCATTTGTGCCAAGATGTATAATAGCATTAACATCACAATCTTTACTGGCATTCTTGACTATTTAAGAATACGCCTCTTGTCTCTGCTGGCAGTAGCATCTGGCAGACACCTGGGCTCTTTCAAAACCTCCATATCCTTCCCCAAATTTACATCCCTTACAATTGAATCACCAATCAGAAGGTGGCTTCTCTTTTTGGATACTGTGCTCTTCTTGTGTGACTGATATGTAATACCTGATTCACATTTCCCCTTTCCAAAGTAAGTTCTTCATCTCGGACCATGATCCCTGCTTGTTTGAGTTATCAGTATCACAACTACCTTGACCTGTCACTTTAGTGTCCCTATTAAGGTCAGCAAGGGCACTATATCTGTTATACTGGGACACTGCAAAAGCTTTGTGTTTATGGTTCACAGCTCTCAGCCTGCCAGATCCCATGGTTGTCCATACTGCCCTTCTGCAGGATCTTTGTGGTAGAGGGGGCTGATGGCACGGCAGCTCAATAGAGTGGAATGGCTGAATTGGGCACCAAATTTCTGCTTGGAGAGCAGATTTGAGATTCTAAATAGTTAATTTGTCCATGTAGACTACTAATTTGTTTACAAAGAGGACAGTACCCAAATTTGAAAAGAGTACTGCGAAAGACAAATATTACACTGAACTAAGCCAGTCATTCTGAAATAGAATAAAATCACAATCTCAAGTGAAGTAACCCTGAATATATAGTTCAATTTCTGGTTTATAGTTATATGATTCGCACGCTGTTAGGCACGCAGGCCGCTTTTCCTTTGTGCTCACCTCACTCCCTGCTCACAGCCAGCAGCTCCTCCCACTAGCCCCAGAGAAGTGAAAATGCAATGCCAAATACTGGGCTGTGTCTCATATTTATCTGTTTGACTCATATCTTATTATTCTTAGAAGTACTGTAAAATTTATGGATCATGTGAGATTCATAAATCAAAAATAAAAAAACCTAATTTTCTTGCTTTCAAATAAATAAAATCCATGTAGTGTTGACAATGTCTACATATTGTGTCAAGGGGGGAAAAGAGAAAAAGAGCTAAAATAGTACTAGAGGTTGAAGCATTCTGTGTGCACACATGAGCACCTCTGAAAGCAGAAATCTGATCTCAGCATTGTATAATGAATCAAGCTTTATAACAGAGAGGTTTATTTATTTCTAAGAAATATATTTCAGACAAAGCCTAATACCTAACTAAGTCCATCCTACCAGAAGAAGAGTCAAGACATATTCCTTCCTAGAAGGAAGGTAGAAGTAAATAATCTGGGATTATCTCTTAGATAAAGTTTTAATAAAGATTATACACAAAGTCCAAGAATCTCTACTTCCTGTGCATCTTCTGTAGTGCAAACTCCATCCCAACACAAATACCAGGTGTGCAACTGGCTTATGGGACTGGTGTAAACAGACTACGGATCAGTAGTATAGCTGGTGCTTATTCAATCCCTGAATAAAAAATTGCCTGAAAACCTGAAAAGATGCTACTAATCAGAAGAAATCAAACTAGTAGATGGGGTAGGATTACAACTAGTTGCAAAGCTTGAGCTCCTAAGACTAATTTAGATGTCTCTGCACATATTAAAAGAAGAAGGGAAAAATTATACTTGGTTTCAATATGAGCAACTACATGCTAGATGGAAGGAAAATCAGAAAATTGGTATAGTGCAGAATGAGGAAAATTTGGTAAAGCAAATTAGAAATCAGTCTCAGGAGCATATAAAGAGATTGTATAATGTGTTACTTGAAATAGATTCTGAAAGGGACTTGGTAAAGGACTGTATGATAAAGTGGACATAAAATTTTCAGGAGCAAATATTAAAAAATTTGGGTTAGACATGTTAAATTCACGCAGGCACAGAATTTAAGGGAAAAATTTTATAAAATGTTTTTTAGATGGCATTTAGATCCTAAGAAATTATCGTGTATGTATCCAGATATGCAAGCAAAATGTTGGAGATGTAATTGTGATGACACTACATATTTTCATATTTGGTGGACTTGTAAGGATATTAAGGCCTTTTGGATAAAAATTTGATGGATTTTACAAAATGTTCTGAAAAAGAAGATAAAGTTCCTGCCGCAATTTTTTCTGCTGGGAATTATTATGGACTGTACAGTAATTGAGACTAAACTGATTTTAAATTTAATAACAGCAGCAAGATTACTGATAGGACAGTATTGGAAGAAAAAATAAGTACCTACAATAGAAGAATGGATATTGAAAGTTGCCAATTTGGCTGAGATGGCGAAAATCTCAGCCTTTTTGAAAGACAATACGCAAGAAAGATACTTAAAGGAATGGAAAAAATGGATTGACTATATTCAAAGTAGATATCAGACTAAGAGTTATCAGACTGCCTTTGAATGATTAGGATGTATTATTTCTGATTGTTTTGGGGGAAGTTAGGAACTGATGAGAATTGTAGGAGTATAATTGAGTTGGGAGGGAAAAATTTTTAGCATATGTTTGTTTTATTTTTAACTATACTTTGTGTTTGTTCCGGGAATTCGGGGGGGGGGGGGAGAGGGGTTTGTGAAGGGAGGGGGAGGAGGGAGGGGGGTGTGAGGAAAGGGAAATTTTTTTTTTGTAAAACTTCAATATTGTTTCAATATTTTATTGAAAACTTCAATAAAAAAAGAAAAAAGAAAATTTTGCCACAGCTGACATTTCTATTTCATTTTTGGAAAAAAGTTTGATCTTTTCTGAAGCAATCTGGAATGTTCATATAGGGAAGGGAAGGGAGAATATGGACCCTTTATGACCTGTGGGCTTCAACTTCCAGAATTCCTGAACCAGCATGGCTGGAATTGAAGTCCACAGGTCATAAAGGGGACCATAGTTTCCACCCCTGAATTAATACTAACATAGCTTATCTTGTTAGGTGAGAGTTCACGAGGAGTTCAACTAGCTGCTTTTCTTTCACCATTTTCAATCTACCCATTGATAACATAACATACTATTTGCCTAGTGAACTGATTTAACAGCACCAGGTGTTTGTGGTCACATTGCTTGAAAACTACATTTTGAAGCACTGTATGCCATTGATTAACAACTGTGAGCATAATAGCCATGTAGTGTTTTATCAAGAAAGAGAATAGATTCCAGCCTCAAATGATGAAAGTAGTTATCATAACCATTAGATACACGGTTCTACCTAAAGAATGACAGTAACATTAAGAGCAAAATTGACAAATAGACTTCTTTCTGTTTGGTCTCAGGCTGTCATCTGTAGTTCTTATTATTTAATTAATTCAAAAATTAATTCTGAAGAGAAAAATCTTTTTCTGTACTAAATTTGTGAGCGGAAAACTTGGATAGTGGATCTCCCTTTTGGCAGTAGTGTTGAAATATTAAAAAGCCCAGGTCTTCCACTGGAATTTAACTAAGTGTGGAAGACCAGGAAACCGCAGTTTGCTAGAGAATATTACATCCAACCTTTGGCTATGTCATAATGACATAAGTGCAATTCAACCATGACAATTTATCTGAAATTCCTTGTATTTCCTAAAACAAATCTTTTTGCATCAATCTGAATTGATAGATAAATACTGGAAAATTTTGTTGAAAAGAACAAATTGCTTCATTTGTCAACGAAGCTTACCTTTTTCACAAAATGTCCAGGTGAAGTTTTGATTAACTAGTGTCATAACTGGAACCAATTCCCTAAGAAAGCTTCCCTTTTTCTTATCTAATTAGCAAAATTAAATAATTTTACATCATTGAGGAAACAACAATTACTATGCAATTTGTGGTACTGTAATTCAAAGAAACATGGAAGGAATCTGGGTGAGAAACAAAAAGGTAAGCATTAGCTGGTATATGTTGATGTTAAACGCAGGTCCAAAATTAATAGAATATATAGAATAAATATGCACACTTAGCAATATGTAATAGCAGGGATGGGAAATCAAAGACAAGAATAAACATTTATTTCTGTGGTTTGGAAATAGGCACCTTCTAAACTATTATATGCAGATGGAAAAAAATGTGCCACTGACAAGGTAGTTGCTTTCCTTTCAATAAAGATTGATCATGGGGAAAAAAAGGATTAACTCTCCCTGTTTATACTTGCAGCTCAAGAGTTTCCTGTGATTTTTATTTAATTGTTGAATCCCATCATCATCTCTAGTTTAGTTTCTGCAGAGTTTCCATAGGAGATTTAGTGTCTTTGTAAATGAACAACTATTCATTTGTGTTCAGCAAAAGAAATACTGTAATTCAATATACTGTAGATTCAGTGCCCAGGATGGAGAAATGCAGCAGAAGGTGCAATCTTGCTTTAGTATTTAAGAAACCATCTCCCCTCCCCACCCCCTTAAGTTGTACACATTTTACAAAAAAGGCACTACTCAATATGATTCCGATTTGGTCAGTAACAGAACTCTTTCTCTTGTTTTTAGGTATAAAGCCATAGTGAGACCAATGGACATCCAAGCTTCACATGCCCTGCTGAAGATTTGTTTGAAAGCTGCTACAATTTGGATTTTCTCCATGCTGCTTGCCATTCCAGAGGTTGTGTTTTCAGACTTGCGTCGTTTCTATGACAAGGGCACTAATAAAACATTTATTAGTTGCACACCTTACCCACTTACCAATGAACTGCATCCGAAAATTCAATCCATGGCTTCCTTTCTCATCTTTTACATAATCCCCCTGTCTGTTATTTCAGTATATTATTATTTCATTGCAAAAAATCTGATTCAGAGTGCTTACAATCTACCAATGGAAGGAACTATTCAGGTTAGAAAGCAGGTATGTCATGTTTGGTTTACAAGGACATATACATACATAAAGGTAAAGGTAAAGATAAAGATAAAGGTAAAGGTTCCCCTTGTATATAGGTGCTAGTAGGTCCCGACTCTAGGGGGCGGTGCTCATCTCCATTTCTAAGCCAAAGAGCCAGCACTGTCTGATGACAATTCTGTGGTCATGTGGTCGGCATGACTAAATGCCGAAGGCAAACAGAATGCTGTTACCTTCCCACCAAGGTGGTCCCTATTTTTCTACTTGCATTTTTACATGCTTTCGAACTGCTGGGTTGGCAGAAGCTGGAGCATACTGACTAGGTAAGCTGCCACCACACAAGAACCTCTAAATATAGGTGGAAAAAATACTAAATCATATTATGATTTGGTGTAATGCCTAGTTTGTATCAGATTAAGACAAAGACTGCCATCACTAAACATGCTGAACTATAGTTGCCCTGCCCCTTGCAGTAAAGCTTGTATACTGTATAATAGCAGCCAATAAGTGACTGATATGAGGGTCAAAATCTGGTCTTGTAACATATGAGATTTAACGCAGAAAACATGGCTGCTTCTCATGCTGAGTATCAAGTAGCAAACATAAACATGGAGCATTAATTTCAAAAAGTTGCCTGGGTCAGATTATGTAGGCCTCTGCCTACATAATTACACTACAATCTGGTCCTAAAATACAAAGGAGATGAAAGTCATATTCCTATAGAACATCAGTACTTGGATGGGACTTCAAATGGCTGTAACCAGGGATGCAGAGCATGAGTGATATTTGGAACGACCAATTTCAAAAGAAAAGCGATTCTTTAAGAAAATAAATAAATGAATGACCCAAGAGAACTGGAAGTCAGTGTGAGCATCCATATGTTACTGTCTAGATTACTAAAACTAAACATAGGGTTTCATCTTATCTTTGGTATTGTTGAGCTAATATCTCTTTTTTCTTTTCAGATGGAATCTCGGAAACGCCTTGCCAAGACAGTGCTAGTTTTTGTCTGTATCTTTGCATTCTGTTGGCTCCCTAACCATATCATCTACTTATATCGGTCATACCATTATTTAGAAGTGGATACATCTGTCCTGCATTTTATCACTTCACTTTGTGCTCGAATATTGGCATTTATTAACTCTTGCATAAACCCTTTTGCCTTGTACTTGCTCAGCAAAAGTTTTCGGAAACATTTTAATCATCAGTTATCTTGTTATAAAACCCGTCTTCTCATTCGATCCCGGAGTACAGGCAGAAGCACCACCCGGATGACATCTTTCAAGAGCACCAACCAGCAGTCCATGATCACCTTCAGTTTTATTAATGGCAACCACAACTGCCATGAAGAAAATGCACAGTATGCATGAAATTTATACTCACTGCAAGAGCTTACTAACTATTGCTGCCTTTTTGTATGTAGTCAGCAACAAATGTACATACCGGTATGTACATAAAGAAATGATCATGAATTAGGCAGTGCGCAAGAAAAATAATAATGCAGACTTAAAGGGATGTCCATACCTGCATTTTGTTTTTATTTTCATATTATAAGATGCTGGTCCATTTTCATTCACATGGTGTGGATCACATTTTCTAGTCTGATGCTTTGCAGATGTGAAGGGACTGCAACATCTGCCATTCCCACACAAGCCAGGAATTCTGAGATTTGGAATCAAAAAATATTTGGAGGACACCTGTTAGATAAAGGGTGGGCTAGCATAGTGTTTCCCAATTTTGGCCTTTTGAAGATGTGTGGACCTCAACTTGCAGAATTCCCCAGCCAGCATGACTGGCTGGGGAATTCTGGAGGCTGAAGTCCATACAACTTCAAGGGGCCAAGGTTGGGAAATACTGCTCTAAAGCCAAACAAAGGTAGGGGGCTTAATGAAAGAAAATAATTTTAGAGAAGCTATTTTTTATATATGAAGCTTTGAACTTTTATTTATTACTGGAATGAGCCTGTCTCTCACTGGGTTTTCTGTGATGGACAAAAAACAAGCAGGATTCAGTGCAAACCCAGATTTTTACTCCTTTCTGAACCTTTCTTCTTACCTTCCCCACTTCTAGTACATCATTGATATTTAAATTCTCTTTTTTAAAGTGGAAGGTCAGGTAGAGCTTCAGGACAAACTGAAGAACTCCAAAGGCCAAGGCAGAACAATGCCATGCACTTGCATTCAGTTAACAGATAAATGTGTACAGCATAAGATTGTTCTTCTCCCTTGGACTGGTATCTTAGATTTTTACAGAGTCTCTCAGTTTCTATTGATAAAATATTAGAATCTCCATTTGTCCAAATTCAAGCTTAAGAACATACATTCACGGTTCTTTGCTTTCTGTATTAAAGAAAAGTAAGCCAATTTACTAAAGAAAAGGCATTATTTCTTCAAAAGAAACATGATGAAACATGTTTAGAGTCATGTAATTAAGTGGAAGAGCATTATTATTATTATTATTATTATTATTATTATTATTATTATTATTATTATTATTATAATAAACATTCAAAAATGCATCACGAATACCATTGATTGGTGCTAATGGTTGATACGGGTTGCTGCCAGCATCGTAGGTATCAACCAAGTACCTTCTTAAGATGTACGATGTTCCAAATAGCGCAGTCTTTTGCAGTTCTGCTGGTGTTATTGCAGAAAGCTGCAATTTGTTGATGTATCTTATAAAGTTCTTGGACATAGTACCAAGTTCCCCAATGAGAATGGGTATCACTGTTACATGTTTCATCCATAATTGTGTAGTTTTGATGGCCAGGTTGTGATATTTTGTGGTTTTTTCCAGTTCTTTTTCTTCGACTCTGGCGTCTCCTGGTACAGCGATGTCAATAAATTGTACGTTTCAGTTTTTGACAACTGTGATATCTGGCGTGTTGTGTTCCAAATGATGATCCGTCTGTATTCAAAAGTCCCACAAGATCTTCACCTTCTCATTTTCTATAACTTTTTCCACTTTATGTTCCCATGACTTTTTGGATACAGGTAAGTCGTATTTTTTACATAATGACCAGTGGATTAATTTAGCAACTTGGTTGTGTCTAGCTTTGTAATCAGTTTTTGTGATTTTGCTGCATTCACATATTAAATGTGAAACAGTTTCGACTTTGTTGTTGTAAAGTCGGCAGTTTGGATTGTCAGTGGATTTTTTTATCTTTGCTTTCATGGCATTAGTTTGTAGTGCTTGTTCTTGAGCAGCAAGTATTAAACCTTCTGTTTCTTTCTTGATGGTTCCTCTCTTAAACCATGCCCATGTCAAGTTGTTATCATATTTTCCTTCAATGTTTTTCAAGTGCTGTCCATAAAGAGCTTTGGTTTGATGATGATGATGATGTCTTCAATTTGATTCACAGTCTGGGACTGATAAAAACAGTTCGTCCTAACCACATACCTAAGAGCTGTTAAGGTAATGTCTCAGTATATAGGAAGTTCCGAGTAGGGTGGTTTTCTGCAAAGTTAAAATAGTCAGGTCTAATAAATTCAAAATTCCCATGTATCTAGACAAATATTGTGGGTATTGCTCCAAGGACTCCTATTACTATTGGTACAACCATTGATTTTTTCTAGTTGTTTCTCTTCAATTTGTGCATTATCGGTATTGTAATATCAGTGAACCAGACTTTTTTTTCTTTTCCACAATAGTGATATCAGGCAAGTTGTGGGCCATATGGCTGTCTGTTTGGATCCAAACGTTCCATAGGATCTTGACCTGTTCATTTTCAAGAACTTTATCAACTTGGTATTCCCACTGATTTTTCAGGCAGTATTAATTCATGATGTTTTTTAAAAGGTGTAAAGAGAATTAAGTTTACTGGGGTTTGTCTCGCTACCTTGCCCCCATCTGAATGCAAAAGTATGTTGTATATAATTTGAATGTGAAAAGTGGTGCCATTTCAATAAATGTTAGCTTCATTATGTTTACAAGTGTATGCATTTTACCATATGTGGGGTGGAGTGTGGAGAGAGTAAAGCACTCAAATGTCATAAAATTTTTATGTCTTTAGCCCATGCATCAATGTTGTCAAGATAAGTCATATTGTGCTCTATACATGTTTTGTTATGGTGAACAAATGTAAAAGGGATCTCCACATTTTACTTACATTTTCAAAGATAGACTATAGTAATGATGTAAGTGATCGTTGCTAAAATCTCAAGCATTTTATTTCTTCTGCAGCATTATACTTCCAGATGATATAAGTAATACAGTTTAAATGTTTTGATATTAGTAGACTCAAAGTAAATAGCAATTCCAGATTTTGCAATGGTGAAAACATTTTTAACATCTGGCATGTATTCTACTCAAAAAGGATGAAACATGATGGAGAATAGCTAGCTTAAAGCTTGTCTTATTCTCAGTTTGATTCCCCAGGGGCAGATCAGCCATGGGAAAAGCACTGACAAGACTTCCAAAAACAGTTACTATGTTATAATTTTGGATGTAACAGAAAAAGAAAATTCATAAATATGGAATGACAGAACAACTATACTAAATGTAAATTAAAATTAATTTAAACATAAAATAAAATTTAGCTTTTGTCCTAGCATCATCCCTACTTTTTGGAATTCTGTGTCCCTCTACATTCTAGTTTCTGATTAGGTAGATTACTAAAACATTAAAATAAGTAAATATTTGGCTGTTATTTTATTTTATTACTTCTATCCTGCCTTTATTATTTTTACAAATAACTCAAGATGGTGAACTAGTACTCTTCTCTAATTTTTCCCACAACAACAGCCCTGTGAGCCCGGTTGGGCTGAGAGCGCACGACTACCCTAGAGTCACCGAGTTGGCTTTCATGGCTAAGAGGGGCATGAACTCATGGTCTTCTGCTTTCTAGCTTGATGTCTTATCCACTAGACCAAACTGACTCTTTCAAAAGCTATAACAAAGCAATACCTAAATGCTAAAGAAGGGTTGCTTGGTATTTTTTCAAATCAAATTACAAGCACATTGTGTAAACAAACTGGTCTTCCAGATGTTATGGAACCACAACATATAGCACATCTCATAGTAAATTATACTTCCTAAAGGAACATTGGGAATTGAAGGTCAACAATATCAGAACCTCACAGATTAATGGAAGAAAGCAATAAAAACTGCTTCAGTAATCATGGATTATAAAGACATCAACACTGAGCTTGACTTTTATCAAGTTACATTAAATTACTACTAAGATCTCATGTTATTTATGAAAGCAGTAAGTAGCAGACATAAGTGCTATAGAACAAACCAAAGCTATGGCTGAAGCCTATGTAACATATAGCTACTGCAGGTAATTATTCTAAAACAAATTTAATAAGAATAGAAAAAAATCATAGTTACCAAGATCAAGGCTTTAATAGCTACTTTTTTAAAACAAAGACTTCCTTTGCTGTAGAATAAAATGAGCCAAATTGAAACACATGTAGCCAAATCATCAAATGTTGTAATATCTGGAATGATCTTCTGTTACAATTTTGCAGCATCTTATCAGAAGATAAGTGCCTTTCCTTCCAAATTGCTCACTCGTAAAATAAAGCAGCTATAAAGCGCCACATGAATTGTCATTTCAAAAGGTCAGGGAACTTGCAATCAGCTCTTTAGGACCAGAGACAGGAAGTGTGCTCCATTTATTCTTAGGAGACTAGACAAGTCTAAATTTGTAAACTACCAAGACAGGAGATTATCATCATATGTTCTATATGCACTATTCTGAATTATTTTAAAGACAGAAGTGAAAGAAACACATATATCCTTTTTAGAGAATGGTCTTTTATTCAAAACCAGAGAAACTTCTATATTGAAAGAGTTGAGCACATTTAGTGTTTTCTATTGCCATATATTACAGATTACAAATTAACAGAGTTGGAAGGAATCTTGTAAGTCATCTAGTTCAACTCCCACCCAAGCAGGAGACCCTACACCATTTCTGACAAATGACAGTCCAGTCTTTTCTTGAAAACTGCCAGTGATGAAGCTCCCAGAACTTCTGAAGGCAAGCTGTTCCATTGGTTAATTGTTCTCACTGTCTGAAAATTTCTCCTTATTTCTAGGTTCAATCTCTCCTTGATCAGTTTCCATCCATTTTTCCTTGTCTGGCCTTCAGGTGACTTGGAAAATAGCTTGACCCCTTCCTCTCTGTGGCAGCCCCTCAAATATTGGAACACTGCTATCATGTCTCCCCTGGTTCTTCTCTTCACTAGACTAGCCATCCCCAGTTCCTGTAATCGTTCTTCATATGTTTTAGTCAGTGGTGAAATCCAAATTTTTTTACTACAGGTTCTCTGGGCGTGGCTTGGTGGGCATGGTGTGGCTTGGTGGGCATGGCAGGGGAAGGATATTGCAAAATCCCCATTCCCTCTCCATTCCTGGGGGAAGGATATTGCAAAATCTCCACTCTGGGGCCAGCCAGAGGTGGTATTTGCTGGTTCTCTGAACTGCTCAAAATTTCTACTACCGATTCTCCAGAACCTATCAGAACCTATCAGAACCTGCTGGATTTCACCCCTGGTTTTAATCTCCAGTCCCATAATCATCCTGGTTGCTCTTCTCTGCACTTTTCTAGAGTCTTTTTTATAGTGTGGTGACCAAAATTGGATGCAGTATTCTAGGTGTGGTCTTATTAAGGGTTTATAGAGTGGTATTATTACCACACTTGATCTTGATTCAATCCCTCTGTTAATGCAACTTAGAATAGCATTGATGTTTTTGGCTGCCGTTACACACTTCTGGTTTATATTTAACTGGTTGGTTATTAAGATGCCAAGATCCCTCTCACAGTTACTGCTATTAAGCTTGGTTTCACTCAGTCTGTATGTGTACTTTTGGTTTTTCTTGCCTAAGTGTAAGACTTTACTTTTCTCTACATTGAATTTCATTTTGTTAGATAGGGCCCAGTGTTCAAGTCTGTCAAGATCCATTTGAATCTAAAGCCTGTCTTTTAGGATGTTAGCTACTCTTGCCAGTTTAGTATCATCTGCAAATTTGGTAAGTTCCCTTTCTATTCCCTCATCCAAGTTGTTTATGAAGATACTGAAGAGTACTGGACTAAGACAGAAACTTGTGGTACCCCACTGCTTATTTCCCTCCATGTAGAAGTAGACCAGTCGTTCCCAACATGGGGCCCATGCCCCACAGGGAGGAAAGTTGATTTTTAATGGAGACAATTTGAAAATGAACTATTTATTAAAATCAGCTCTTTTAAAATCTAAGACTCTGTTATCATTATATTCTATACTTGTGTTTGTGTTAAGTTGAATTCTAGTATGACATGGTCACTCTCAACCAAGGTTCCTGCAGTTTCAACTCCCTCTATAACTTCTTCTCTGTAAGAATTAAGTCCAGTATGGCTGTCACTCTGGTTTCCTCCTCTACCTTTTGAACAACAAAATTGTCAGCTAGGTTGGTTAGGAACCTATTTGATTTCTCACTTGGTGCAGAATTACTCTTCCAATTGATGTCAGGGTAATTGATGGCCCCCATTACTATTGTAGTGTTTGTTACATATATTTGTTAATTGGTTAGCAAAAAGGACATCTATTTTTTATGCTTGATTGGGTGGCCTATAGGACAGACCTATAGCCATGTCATTCTTTTTTTCTTTTATATTGAGCCATATGCATTCTAAGAGGTTTTCATCTGGTTTCAGGCAATTCTGTTGCAATATAGTGGTTCTTCAGAGAGAAAGGAAGGTGTTAACCTTCAGCTCTTTGTTGATCAGCAAACAGAATATGAACAGCTCGGCAGCTGCCGAGCCTTGCTCTTTATAGAGCAGTGGCATGCAAGCCAGCCACTGACAGTGCTTTAATTTTCCCGCTGCTGAAACAATCAATCAGTGGCGGGCATAAAAATATCTCACATACCTCTGTACGTAACACCCCTCCCCTCCTAGAAAGAGGATTACCCAATCAGCGTCTGACACAGTTCACGTAATCATGCAAGTAGATGGGGCGTCTAATTGTCCTACTGGGCCTGCATGATTCAGTTGTTGCCTAGCTTCCATCGGGAGAGGTTGGACCTGTTGGTTCTCCAGCCGGCAGCAATGGAAAAGCCTGGAACTCCACCCCCTTGCGTTGCAGTTCCAGGCCCAGTGTTGAGAGGGCTCTCGTCCCAGTCACTCTGAGGGACCTTGCCGGACTCAGATAAGTCTCTGCGAGCTCTTCTCAGATTGTAGTGTAGGTCGTTGTTGTTGATGTCAGTCAGGGCTGGTTCTCTGGTGGCAGCTTCCTCGTGATTGTATGGTCCTCAGGGCGGAGACCTGACTTCGTCAAGGTTATTCTCTTGGCTTTCTCTCTCATTTTTTCTTAATTGGGACTCTCTTAGTCAGGTCCGAAACTAGTTGATGTGTCGTCTCCACACTCAGCCATCATCCAGCTCTACCTTGTAGGATTTGGGTCCCGTAATGGCGGTGACTGTGGCTATTACCCAGATGGGAGGCCCGGCGTAGTTTTGGGTGAAGACTAGGTCGCCTACCTCGAATTCTCTACTAACTTAGGGGTGCTGTCCAGTCATGTCAGGGTGATAGTTTGGGTGTAGGCAGTCCAGTTGAGACCTCAGTTTCCACTCCATCAGTAGTTTGGTGGGGCTGTGACTGGTGACAGCACTGGGAGTGATGTGTTGCACCAGGAGGAACTGGTTGATTTTCTCCTGCCAGTTCCCTGGTCCTGTGCGGGTGAGGGCTTCCTTGGTCAGCCAAACCATTCGTTCTGCTTGTCCATTACTGGCTGGCTTAAATGGTGCCACCAGTACATGCCTGATCCCTAGTCCCCCCAAGAAGGCCTCCATAGTCTTTGCAGTCAGCTGAGGACCATTGTCTGACACTAGGGTGTCCGGTAGCCCGTGGGTGGCAAACAGTCTTCTCAGAACTCTTATGGTGGCCTCTGTCATGCAGGTGGACATGGGGATGACTTCCAGCCACTTGGAATAGGTATCCACCACTATCAAGAATGTTTTCCCCCCTTGGGTTCAGCAAAATCTATGTGTACCCTTGACCAAGGTCCCTTGGGTATCTTCCATTCTCTGGGGTTCATGTGGGGTGGTCCTGGCTGCATCTCTTGGAAGGGCATATAAATTGCCACCCATTCTGTGATGTCCCGGTCCACATTGGTCCACCAAATGTAGCTCTGGGGCAATGCTTTCATGCACACAATGCCTGGGTGCCCGGTGTGTAATGTCTCGAGTACTTGCTTTCGTAAGTTCTGGGGAACTACTACCCTCTCTCCCCATAGCAAGCACCCCTTCAAAACAGATAGTTCCAGTTGCCTTTTCTCAAAACTTAGGAATTCTTCTCCCGCTTTTCCTGGCGGCCACCCCCTCAACACCCAGTTCAAGACTTTGGATAATACCTTGTCTCTTTTGGTGTGGTCAGCAATTCCGTGGATGTAAAGGGGCTGGTTTCGTCTGTGTCGATCAGCAGGACGTGGGTGGTGGGTGCAGCGTCTTGCACCAATTCTGGCATACGGCATCGGCTGAGGGTGTCTGCGTTGGTGATAATTTTGCCTGGGTGGTGTATTAGTTTGTAATTGTAGCCCATTAAGAATATGGACCATCTCGTCAGTCTGGGTGACATGAAAGTTGGGGTTTGCTGGTCTCCTGCAATGAGGCCCAAGAGAGGTTTGTGGTTGGTAATGAGTTCAAATCTCCGGCCGTAGAGGTATTTGTGGAAACGTTTTATTCCCGCCACGACAGTTAAGGCTTCTTTATCAAGCTGGCTGTAATTCGGGTTCCACCGGAGATAGTGTCTTTGAATAATATGGGGGCTTCTGACCCATCTGGGAGTCTGTGACTCAGAATGGTGCCAACTCTTAAGGGGGATGCATCACAGGTCAGCAAGAGTGGCAGGGTTTCAGTGTATTGCATGAGGACACTGTCTGATGATAGAAAGTCTTTCACTGCAGTGAAGGTGTCATTTTCTTTTGGTCCCCATGTCCACACTGCTGTCTTCCCCAGGAGTCGGTGGAGTGGTTCAACAATGGTAGCCTTTTGCTTTAGAAAAATACCATAAAAGTTCAATAGTTCCAAAAAGGCTTGTAATTCGGTTTTATTCTTGGGGGTTGGGGCTTCCTTGATGGCTTTTATCTTCAAATTGTTAGGGTGGATTCCTGAGCCGTCGATGAGATACCCAAGGAATTCTACTTGGATGACCCCGATTTTGCATTTTTCTTTTTTCACCTTGAGGCCTCTCTGCTGGAACCTCTCCGATTTTCTCTCAATCTGGCCATTAATTGTTCCATGGATTGTCCCAATATGAGAATGTCATCAAAGTAGGGAATGATGCCTGGGATGCCTTGTAGCAGCATCTCATCATGCTTTGAAAAAGCCCCAGGGCTACGCTCACTCTGAATTATAACCATTTACATTTGAATACCCCTCAGTGGGTCACAATTGTTTGAGCTTCTGCAGTGGCCTCATCCACTGGCAATTGCTAGTAGGCTTGTGCCAGGTCCAATTTGGCGAATACCTTGCCCTTGCCCAGGGAGTGCAGCAGATGCTGTACAACTGGTACCGGATATGCGTGCTGTTTGAGGGCCTTATTAATTGTGCACTTATAGTCCACGCACACTCTGATTGACCCATCTGGCTTCATTGGGGTGACTATTGGGGTCTCTCACGTGGCGTGGTCAATTGGCTCCAAGATCCCCTGGGCAATTAGTTTGTCTAATTGCTCATCTACCTTGGGCCACAGAGCAAATGGAACCCTGCGAGGCTTGAGTCTTATGGGGGTAATTTGGGGCTCTAGGTTAAATGATATGGGTTTCCCCATATATTTACCTAGGCTTCTGTCAAACACGTCCCCAAATTTGGTCAGCAGCTGGTCCAATTCAGTCCCTCAGACCTGATGCAATCTCGTGATGCCTAGCCCCAGTGGTTTGAACCACTTGACACCCAGCAGTGTGGGCTGGTTGCTGGAGACGACCGTTAGGGGTAGATGGCCACGGAACTCCTTGAATTCGACTCTGACCTCAGCTCTGCTCAGCACAGTAATGGGATTGCCTTGGAAATCGTTCAGCCTGATTCTTTGCGGCTTTAGCTGCTTTTTGGATAGTCTTGGGTTTAAATGCCTCAGGGTCTCCCATGATGCGATGGTAAAGAATGACCCTGTGTGCAGTTCCATTTAGCACAGGCTCCCCTTAATGGAGATGGTCACATGGAATTTATCCCTTTCGCAGGCATCGGAGTGTCTCACAGTGGTTTTGTTGTGACTCGTCCTCCCTCCTCTCCTCAGTTGGGCCCCTCCCGTCTCCAACTGGGCCTGTTATCAGACTCCAAGTCCGTGGTCAATAAGGCCCCCCTGATTTACGATCTTATCCAGGGGGGTGCCGCGGACCTTATGGGCGTTACAGAGACCTGGTTGGGCACAGAAGGGGGCGTGCCCCTTGTTCAAATGTGCCCGCCGGGTTTCCGGGCATTCCATCAGCCGAGGGGCCAGGGTAGGGGTGGTGGGGTGGCGGTTGTGATTAGAGAGAGTCTGGAGCTGAGGGAGACCACTGTACCTCAGATTGCCGGGTGTGAATCCCTCTTTGTGAGATGGGGTCATAGATGTCAGATGGGCTTGCTGGTTGCGTACCTGGCTCCTTGCTGCGTGACAGCTGCCCTGCCCCAGCTCCTGGAGGTGCTTGCTGGGGTGGCAGTTGAGACCCCCAGACTTTTAGTCATGGGGGACTTTAACTTGCCATCTTCCGGCTCGTCATCGACGGCAGCTCGGGAGTTCATGGCTTCCATGACGGCCTTGGACCTGACCCAAGTAGTTGATGGCCCTACTCACATTGGGGGTGGCACTCTGGACCTGATTTTTCTCTCTGGTCAGTGGTTGAGAGATCTGGACTTAAAGGAAATAGTCACTGAACCTTTGTCATGGTCAGATCACTCTCTTCTTCGCCTGGACTTTCTGACCGCCATTCACCACCGCAGGGAGACGGAGCCGATACGTTGGTTCCGTCCCAGGCGCCTGATGGACCCGGATGGGTTCCGGACGGAGCTTGGGCCATTTCCTGAGGGTCTGGCTCACGGCTCGGTTGAGGAACTTGTTGCGGCCTGGGAACGGGCCGCGGCGGGGGCCTTAGACCGTGTCGTGCCTTTGCGGCCTCTGACCCGGCGCAGGTCCCAACCGGCTCCTTGGTTCTCCGAGGAGCTGAGAGGATGAAGCGCGGAGAAGACGCCTAGAGAGTTCCTGGAGGTCTAGCCGTTCGAAGCTGATCGGACACTAGTGAAGTCCTATACTAGGACTTACCTAGTGGCATTGAGGAAGCGAGGCGTAGCTCCGCCTCCTCCCTCATTGCATCGGCAGATAACCGCCCAGCCGCCCTGTTCCGGGTGACTCGCTCCCTCCTACATCAGGGGGAGCGGGATGACCCGTTGCAGGGACGTGCTGAGGAGTTTAACGGTTATCTATACGATAAAATCGTTCAGCTTCGGGATGGTCTGGACCAAGATTGCGGTGACGCGGGTGAGATGCTCGAGGTGGTCTTGGCGATATTGTTTGGGATGAGTTTGACCCTGTGGCTCCGAGGACATGGACAGGTTGTTGGGTAGGCTGAATGCCACCACGTGTTTACTGGACCCGTGCCCTCCTGGCTGGTGCTGGCCACTCGGGAGGTGACACGAGGCTGGCTCCAGGCGATTACGATCGCTTCTTTGGTGGAGGCGTCTTCCGGCCGCCTTGAAAGAGGCGGTGGTGAGGCCCTCCTTAAGAAGCCTTCCTGGACCCGGCTGTTTTAGGTAATTATCGTCGGTCTCCAACCTCGCGGCGAAGGTTGTAGAGAGTATGGTGGCATATCAGTTTCCTTACACCTGGATGAAACTGTCTATCTAGACCGTCCAGTCCGGTTTCCGGCCCGGTTACAGCACGGAGACGGCTTTAGTCGCGTTGGTGGATGATCTCTGGAGGGCCAGGGATAGGGGTTGTTCCTCTGCCCTGGTCCTATTAGACCTCTCAGCGGCTTTCGATACCATCGACCATGGTATCCTGCTGCGCCGGTTGGAGGGATTGGGAGTGGGAGGCACCGTTTATCGGTGGTTCTCCTCCTATCTCTCCGACCGGTCGCAGTCGGTGCTGACAGGGGGGCAGAGGGCGGCCCGAGGCGCCTCACTTGGTGGGGTGCCGCAGGGTCGATCCTCTCGCCTACTGTTTAACATCTACATGAAGCCGCTGGGTGAGATCATCAGTGGTTTCGTGTGAAGTACCAGCTGTATGCGGATGACACCCAGCTGTACTTTTCACACCGGACCACCCCAACGGTTATCAAGTGCTGTCCCGGTGTCTGGAGGCCGACGGGTCTGGATGGGGAGAAACAGGCTCAAGCTCAATCCCGCCAAGACAGAGTGGCTGTGGATGCCCGCATCCCGGTACAGCCAGCAAAATCGGCGGCTGACCATCGGTGGCGAGTCAGTGGCCCCGATGGAGAGGGTTCGCAACTTAGGCGTCCTCCTGGATGAACGGCTGTCTCTAGAAGATCATTTGACGGCCGTCTCCAGGAGAGCGTTCTACCAGGTTCGCCTGGTACGCCAGTTGCGCCCCTTTCTGGACCGGGATGCCCTATGCACGGTCACCCACGCGCTCGTGACGCCTCGCCTGGATTACTGCAATGCTCTCACATGGGGCTCCTTGAAGGGCATCCGGAGGCTGCAGTTAGTCCAGAATGCGGCTGCGCTGGTGATAGATGGAGCCCTCGTGGCTCCGTGATAACACCCATCCTGCGCAGACTGCACTGGCTGCCTGTGGCCTTCCGGTGCGCTTCAAGGTTATGGTGACCCCCTTTAAAGCGCCCCATGGCATAGGGCCGGGTTATCTACGGGACCGCCTGCTGCTACCGAATACCTCTCACCGACCCGTGCGCTCTCACAGAGAGGGACTCCTCAGGGTGCCGTCAGCGAGGCAATGTCGTCTGGCGACGCCCAGGAAGGGTTCTCTGTGGGGGCTCCCACCTCTGGAATGAACTGCCCCAGGACTTCGTCAGCTGGACCTTCGGACCTTCCGCCGCGAGCTTAAAACATATCTATTTAACTGCGCAGGACTGAGTTAGATTTTAGTTTGTGGGTTTTATCTTGGGTTTTAATTTTTATATTTTTAATTAAGGCTTTTGAATAAGTTTTTTAATTGTTTTTAGAATTGTATTTATTGTATTTTTTGTTTCTTAAATGCCTGTAAACCGCCCTGAGTCCTTTGGGAGATAGGGCGGTATATAAATATAAACAATAAATAAATAAATAAAAATAATGAAGATGAACGGCCTGTCATGCCTCCAGCCCCCGGCCCTGGCCCCATGCCCGGAGAGGATTCCAGGGGTGAACAAACAAACCCGATAAACCTCACTCATACAGCGTGTGTTCCTTTGGCTCAGCCGTCAGAGGAAGCCAGCCAGGGATTGGAATTGCTCGGGCCTACTCCTTCTGACCCCTCCCTTTCCCAAACAGCAGAAGACAATTCAAAATGGGAGGATCCTCGCTTCCGGAGATCTGAGAGGCGACGCCAGCAGAAGGAAGGGAGGGGCAGGCCTGGATAAATGCTGAGTCATGGAGCCACACCCCACAGCCTATATAAAGGACCTGCTTTTGGCATTCCAACCTTGAGTCAAGCAAAGTCTCATCTAGTTTGCTGATATCGGACTCTATCGCTGAAGTCACAACTTGGATTCCTGCCTGCCTTGATAAACCTCGAAGGAATTTGGCAAGCTGCAGAGGCTTCGTTGCCAGGTTTGATACGGACTTCCTTGACCCGGTCGTCGGAGGGGGAGTGGGACATGACAGGTTTGATGAATTTCACAGGGGTCTGGGTAGGCATCTTCTCTGTGTTGGTTCCACGGGAGTCCTTGCTTGGCTGATCCCTGCCTTCTGGGTGCTGTTAGTGGTCTGCTGGAGGGTGGAATGGGTTGGGTGGCCCGGCATGCCTTGGCAATGTGCCCTTTTCACTGGCAGCGATGGCAGATTGCCTCTTTAAAGCGGCACAATGATCTCATGTGGAATCCCAGGCAGCTTGAGCAGTGGGGTTGTTGGGTGTCCCCGTCTCAGTGGCTTCCTTGTCGGTCTGGATAAATCCAATGAACGGTGTCGTCATTGACCCCCTTATCTTCCTCCTCCGAATTTTCAAGCAGAGTTTTGGGCTCGCAGTAGCTCTGGTGCACTCCGCTGGTCCTCTTGGTGTCTGCGGTCGAGGCGTCTGATGTTTCGGCTGCCTTTGTCTCTTCTATGGCATCCTTGAAGGAGACCTCTCATCTCACCATTAGTTTCTTTTGGAGGGCTAGGTCCCTCATGCCCAGGAGGATGCGGTCTTTCATCATCTCCTCTAGGTTTATAAATTTATAAACTTTGAAGTGATTTCATGGAGGTCTGCCATGAAGTCATTTTTTTTAATTAGATTTTTATACCGCCTTTCTCCCAAAGGACTCAGGGCGGTTGACAGCCATATAAAACCATAATAATAATAAACCATTGATTGTTTCCCCCTCTCGTTGGCATCGCCAGTAGAACTCATGCTGGCTGACCATGGGGGTGGTTGCTGGTGCATAGTTGTCTTGCATCTTGCTCTGTAGCATTGACCATGAGATGGATTCAATGTTGGCGGGTGAGACTAGAGTCTGTGCCATCTTGTAGAGCTTCAGGATGCAGTAAGTTAGGAAGATGGCTCATTTGTGGTCGTCTGGCAAATCTTGATAGTTGTTCACTTGAAGGAACACTCTGAAGTGGCTCATGTAGGTGTGCCATTTTTCCGTCCATGGATGGTAGGTTGCCAGGGCAGGTACAGTCTGGGCAGCCATTGCAGGTTGGCTGATGGAAGTTGTTCCTATAGATAAGATGGCTGCGGCTTGCCACAAGGTACTGGTCAGTTCCTTTGTCCTTCCTGAGATCCCACCTTCATCACCATCGAGGCAAGGAAGAGACAATTGGTAACCTTCAGCTCTTTACTGTTCAGCAAACGGAATACGAACAGCTCAGCAGCCGCCGAGCCTTGCTCTTTATAGAGCGCCGGCATGCAAGCCGGCCACTGACAGTGCTTTAATTTTCCCGCCGCTGAAATAACCAATCAGCGGCGGGCATGCAAATATCTTACGTACCTCCGTATGTAACAGAAGGGAAGGGAAGGGAAGGGAAGGGAAGGGAAGGGAAGAGAAGAGAAGAGAAGAGAAGAGAAGAGAAGAGAAGAGAAGAGAAGAGAAGAGAAGAGATATCTCTCCAGCTATTTCCTGGTCAGTGGCATTACTCTGCTAAACCTGGCTGTTTTAACATAACATAACATAACATCAGAGTTGGAAGGGACCTTGGAGGCCTTCTAGTCCAACCCCCTGCCCAGGCAGGAAACCCTACACCATCTCAGTCAGATGGTTATCCAACATTTTCTTAAAAATTTCCAGTGTTGGAGCATTCACAACTTCTGAAGGCAAGTCGTTCCACTTATTAATTGTTCTAACTGTCAGGAAATTTCTCCTTAGTTCTAAGTTGCTTCTTTCCTTGATCAGTTTCCACCCATTGCTTCTTGTTCTACCCTCAGGTGCTCTGGCGAACAGCCCAACTCCCACTTCTCTGTGGCAGCCCCTGAGATATTGGAACACTGCTATCATGTCTCCCCTGGTCCTTCTTTTTGTTAAACTAGACATACCCAGTTCCTGCAACCGTTCTTCATATGTTTTATCCTCCAGTCCCCTAATCATCTTTGTTGCTCTTCTCTGCACTCTTTCTAGAGTCTCAACATCTTTTTACATCGTGGCGACCAAAACTGGATGCAATATTCCAAGTGTGGCCTTACCAAGGCATTATAAAGTGGTACTAGCACTTCACGTGATCTTGATTCTATCCTCTGTTTATGCAGCCCAGAACTGTGTTGGCTTTTTAACAGCTGCTGCACTGCTGGCTCATATCTAGATGGTTATCCACTAGGACTCCAAGATCCCTCTCACAGGTACTACTATTGAGCAAGGTACCACATATACGGTACTGGTGCATTTTGTTTTTGGCCTAAATGTAGAACCTTACTTTTTCACTGTTGAATTTCATTTTGTTAGATAGCGCCCAATGTTCAAGTCTGTCAAGATCTTTCTGTAACTTGAGCCTATCTTCTGGAGTGTTGGCTATTCCTGCCAGCTTGGTGTCATCTGCAAATTTGATGAGTTCCCCATCTATCCTCTCGTCCAAGTCATTGATGAAGATGTTGAAGAGTACTGGGCCTAAAACAGAGCCTTGGGGTACTCCACTGCATACTTCCCTCCATGTGGATGTAGTTCCGTTGAGGACTACACGTTGAGTGCGGTTGGTCAGCCAGTTACGAATCCATCTGGTGGTGGTGCTGTCTAACCCACATTTTCTACTTTATCTAGTAGTAGGTTATGGTCTACTTTATCAAATGCTTTACTGAAGTCCAAGTAAATTATATCGACAGCATTCCTCTGGTCTACTAATTTTGTCATTTTGTCAAAGAATGCGATAAGATTAGTCTGGCATGATCTGTTTTTGACAAACCCATGTTGGCTTTTGGTTATTACTTTGTTTGCTTCTAGGTGTTCGGTGATTCGTTGCTTGATTATCTTTTCCAGAATCTTCCCCGGTATTGAGGTCAGACTGATAGGTCTGTAGTTTCCTGGATCTGTTTTTTCCTTTTTGAAGATGGGAACTACATCAGCTCTTTTCCAGTCCTCTGGCAGCTCCCTGTGCTCCAGGATCTTTGAAAGATATAGTTCAGTGGTTCTGAGATCACGTCTGCCAGTTCCTTCAGAACCTTGGGGTGTAATCCATCCGGTCCTGGTGATTTGAACTCGTCTAGGGTAGACAGGTGTTCACTTACCATTTTCTTCCCTATTTTAACTTGTGTTTCTAATCTGTTTTTGTAGTGCTGTTTTGATAGGTTGGATTGTTTTTCCTTTTGTGTAAAGACAGATGCAAAATATGAGTTAAGTAGATCTGCTTTCTCCTGTTGCTTGTCATCTTCTTGCCACTTTCTCCCAGCAATGGGCCAATTGTTTCCTTGACATTTTCTTAAAATTTCCAGTGTTGGAGCATTCACAACTTCTGAAGGCAAGTCGTTCCACTTATTAATTGTTCTAACTGTCAGGAAATTTCTCCTTAGTTCTAAGTTGCTTCTTTCCTTGATCAGTTTCCACCCATTGCTTCTTGTTCTACCCTCAGGTGCTCTGGCGAACAGCCCAACTCCCACTTCTCTGTGGCAGCCCCTGAGATATTGTAACACTGCTATCATGTCTCCCCTTGTCCTTCTTTTTGTTAAACTAGACATACCCAGTTCCTGCAACCGTTCTTCATATGTTTTATCCTCCAGTCCCTAATCATCTTTGTTGCTCTTCTCTGCACTCTTTCTAGAGTCTCAACATCTTTTTACATCGTGGCGACCAAAACTGGATGCAATATTCCAAGTGTGGCCTTACCAAGGCATTATAAAGTGGTACTAGCACTTCACGTGATCTTGATTCTATCCTCTGTTTATGCAGCCCAGAACTGTGTTGGCTTTTTAACAGCTGCTGCACTGCTGGCTCATATCTAGATGGTTATCCACTAGGACTCCAAGATCCCTCTCACAGGTACTACTATTGAGCAAGGTACCCCATATACGGTACTGGTGCATTTGTTTTTTTGGCGTAAATGTAGAACCATACTTTTATCACTGTTGAATTTCATCTTGTTAGATAGCGCCCAATGTCCAAGTCTCTCAAGATCTTTCTGTATCTTGAGCCTATCTTTTGGAGTGTTAGCTATTCCTGCCAGCTTGGTGTCATCTGCAAATTTGATGAGTTCCCCATCTATCCTCTCGTCCAAGTCATTGATGAAGATGTTGAAGAGTCCTGGGCCTCAGACAGAGCCTTGGGGTACTCCACTGCATATTTCCCTCCATGTGTATGTAGTTCCGTTGAGGACTACACGTTGAGTGCGGTTGGTCAGCCAGTTACGAATCCGTCTGGTGGTGGTGCTGTCTAACCCACATTTTCTACTTTATCTAGTAGTAGGTTATGGTCTACTTTATCAAATGCTTTACTGAAGTCCAAGTAAATTATATCAACAGCATTCCTCTGGTCTACTAATTTTGTCATTTTGTCAAAGAATGCGATAAGATTAGTCTGGCATGATCTGTTTTGACAAACCCATGTTGGCTTTTGGTTATTACTTTGTTTGCTTCTAGGTGTTCGGTGATTCGTTGCTTGATTATCTTTTCCAGAATCTTCCCGGTATTGAGGTCAGACTGATAGGTCTGTAGTTTCCTGGATCTGTTTTTTCCTTTTTGAAGATGGGAACTACATCAGCTCTTTTCCAGTCCTCTGGCAGCTCCCTGTGCTCCAGGATCTTTGAAAGATATAGTTCAGTGGTTCTGAGATCACGTCTGCCAGTTCCTTCAGAACCTTGGGGTGTAATCCATCCGGTCCTGGTGATTTGAACTCGTCTAGGGTAGACAGGTGTTCACTTACCATTTTCTTCCCTATTTTAACTTGTGTTTCTAATCTGTTTTTGTAGTGCTGTTTTTGATAGGTTGGATTGTTTTTCCTTTTGTGTAAAGACAGATGCAAAATATGAGTTAAGTAGATCTGCTTTCTCCCTGTTGCTTGTCATCTTCTTGCCACTTTCTCCCAGCAATGGGCCAATTGTTTCCTTGACTTTTTTCTTGTTTTTAACATGTTGGAAGAAGCTTTTTTTATTATTTTTTACTTTTGTCGCTAGCCTTTGTTCATTGTGAGCCTTAGCTTTCCTCACTTCATCTTTACAGGCTCGGGCTATTTGCTGATATTCTGCCTTAGTTATTTGCCCCTCTTTCCACTTTTTATATTTGTCCTTTTTGTCTTTCAATTTGTCAGATAGTTCTTTATGCATCCATGCTGGTTTCTTTTGTGATCTACTATTTTTCTTCTTCATTGGTATTGTGTTAGACTGTGCTTTTATATAACTGTGCTTTTATATAACCATAACTGTGTTTTGTTATGGAAGAGAGTGGATTATGGCTGAAAAATCATAAATATATAAAAAAAATGGGCATGGCCACTTTCTGCTTTGACTATATCTCCATTGGGCTGCCAAATCTCCCCTTTTGCTTCCAGAAAACTAACATGGTGCTCTGAATTCCCCCAAAAGTTGCACATTCATTTGTCAGCACATAAAAGCTCCAATAAGGGACACAGTGGCTTAGTGGCTAAGACGCTGAGCTTGTTGATCGAAAGGTCGGCAGTTCAGCGGTTTGAATCCCTAGTGCCGCATAACGGGGTGAGCTCCCGTTACTTGTCCCAGCTTCTTCCAATTTAGCAGTTAGAAAGCATGTAAAAAATGCAAGTAGAAAAATAGGGACCACCTTTGGTGGGAAGGTAACAGCATTCCATGCGCCTTTGGCCTAGTCATGCCAGTCACATGACCATTGAGACGTCTTCGGACAGCGCTGGCTCTTCGGCTTTGAAACGGAGATGAGCACCGCCGCCTAGAGTCGGGAATGACTATCACATATGTGTGAGGGGAACCTTTACCTTTTTAAGAGCTCCAATAATAACATCAAATTAACAAAGAAAACATACTGCCGAGAGCAAGCTGTAGAGCATGCTAAAAATAAAGCTGTGAGAGAATAGTAAAAAAAAAAACAACAACCAGATTTAGGATAATAAAACAGATTTAACTTGAAGCTAAAATATTAAATATTAAATCTTCACACAAATATTCCTAAAGAAACCTAATCCAGTTCTGATGTGATAGTCATCTGGACTGAGCCTTTGCAATGGAGCATATTAGAAGCAAGATAAAATAGCAGTAATTAGATAAATTTAAAAAAATGTATGGATTTTAAATACTGCTGAATGATTGAGAAATAATAGGAAAGGAAGAGTATCAATTACAAGGTAAAATTTGATGAAAATATTTAAAATGGAGATGTTACACTATGTCCACTGTTTTTAATTTGTATTATTAATAAAAACCTTTGTAAAAAGAAAAAGAAAAAAGAAAAAAGAAAGTGTTCCTGAAGATGAACAAGAAACTTTATTGCTTTCCCTGTTTTCCCTTCCCAGTTCTATAGAAATTCTTGGTAGAAATTCTATGAAGAATTTCTCTTTCACATTTATTATGAGATGAACCAAGGGGCAGATCAAGTTCCTTTAAGATCATATCCAATAAAGTAATGTCAGGAAAAAATTCAGCTCATTTCAAGCAAACAAGTAATAACCAAAAGCCAACATGGGTTTGTCAAAAACAGATCATGCCAGACTAATCTCATTGCATTCTTTGACAAAGTGACAAAATTAGTGGACCAGAGGAATGCTGTCGATATAATTTACTTGGACTTCAGCAAAGCATTTGATAAAGTAGACCATAACATACTACTAGATAAAGTAGAAAAATGTGGGTTAGACAGCAGCACCACCAGATGGATTCGTAACTGGATGACCAACTGCACTCAACGTGTAGTCCTCAACGGAACTACATCCACATGGAGGGAAGTATGCAGTGGAGTACCCCAAGGCTCTGTTTTAGGCACAGTACTCTTCAACATCTTCATCAATGACTCAATTAACTTCATCAATGAGGGGATAGATGGGGAACTCATCAAATTTGCAGATGAACCAAGCTGGCAGGAATAGCCAACACTCTAGAAGATAGGCTCAAGATACAGAAGGATCTTGACAGACTTGAACATTGGGCGCTAACTAACAAAATGAAATTCAACAGTGAAAAAAGTAAGGTCCTACATTTAGGCAAAAAAACCAAAATGCACAGGTACCAGATATGTGGTACCTTGCTCGATAGTAGTACCTGTGAGTGGGATCTTGGAATCCTAGTGGACAACCATTTAGATATGAGCCAGCAGTGTGTAGCAGCTGCCAAAAAAGCCAACAAAGTTCTGGGCTGCATAAACAGAGGGATAGAATCAAGATCATGTGAAGTGTTAATACCACTTTATAATGCCTTGGTAAGGCCACAATTGGAATATCGCATTCAGTTTTGGTTGCCACGATGTAAAAAAGATGTTGAGACTCTAGAAAGAGTGCAGAGAAGAGCAGCAAAGATGATTAGGGGACTGGAGGCTAAAACATATGAAGAACGGTTGCAGGAACTCGGTATGCCTAGTTTAATGAAAAGAAGGACTAGGGGAGACATGATAGCAGTGTTCCAATATCTCAGGGGTTGCCACAAAAAAGAGGGAGTCAAACTATTCTCTAAAGTACCTGAGGGTAGAACAAGAAGCAATGGGTGGAAACTAATCAAGGAGAGAAGCAACTAGAACTAAGGAGAAATTTCCTGACAGTTAGAACAATTAACCATGGAACAACTTGCCTGGGAAGTTGTTCCACTGGTTGTGAATTCTCCAACACTGGAAATTTTTAAGAAAATGTTGGATAACCATTTGTCTGAAATGGTGTAGGGTTTCCTGCCTGGGCAGGGGGTTGGACTAGAAGATCTCCAAGGTTCCTTCCAACTCGTTGTTGTTGTTGTTGTTGTTGTTGTTGTTGTTGTTGTTATTATTATTATTATTATTATTATTATTATTATTATTATTATTATTATTCCCATGGAACAACTGATGGAGCAGAATTGTTAACAAACATAATGCAGATTCAACTAAAAAGACATCACACTCTCTGAGTCCCAACTATAAAAATTATGTTTATCCCTATACCTGTAGAGATTTATCCAGTGGTGGGATTCAGCCAGTTCAGGAACTGGTAGTTAAATTGCTGGCTGGCTCTGCTCCTGCCCCTACCCACCCTACCTATTCCAGGAGTCCCCACGGGCCCCATTTTGGCTCCCCGGTAAGTGCAGGGTGGCCTACTAGGCCCAAAATGGGGCACAGGGGGTGCAGCGCAGCCCACCCGTGGCCTGTTTTTGCTCCCAGGAGGGTGCAGAAGGCTGAGTGCTGCCTGTCACACTCCTGGCCATGCCCACCATGGCCACGCCCACCCAGCCAGTCATTAGGATAGAGAACTAGTTGTTAAATTATTTGAATCCCACCACTGGATCTATCCTTTTTTTTTGAAAAAGTTTTTTATTTTTAAGACATACAAACATAAAAGCATCTTCCAACCAAATACAATGTGTCGGTGTGTGGGTTACAATTCTTTTGTGCAAACAACAATTAGTTATCATTAATTTATTTAATCATACATTTTATCGTCCATTTAGTAATCAAATATTTTAATCAATAAATCCTTGAGTCAGTTATAATATTTTGCTCTATAATTCTATAATTTGATAGTCATTCTAGAGCAATATTTTATCTTATTGCCCTGCTTATTCCATCATTTTAATACCATTGTCATTCAATAGTTCCTACCCTATTAAAAACTCCAATCCCCTTTATCATGTTTTCCCTCTAACCATTGATAAAATAAGTCCCATATCTTATAATATTACTTATCTTCCTGTTCTCTAATTTCAAACGTCAATTTACTCATTTCTGCACATTCCATTATTTCTATCCACACAGTACTTTTTGTTTTAAAAGAAGAAAACAAAGAAATTGACTCCATATTTTCTTTGGGGTAAAATGGCAAGTATATAAGGATTCCGTCATGGTATATTTTTCTCAGCAATAATAATAATAATAATAATGAAGCAACACATGTTTAAGAAATCTAAATACAAAACAAACATATATTTTAGAAAGCCAGATGAAAGAAAATTCAGTAAGGGCCGCAGTGTGGCTCAGGCTGTAAGAAGCCTGTTATTAAACACAGCTGCTTGCAATTACTGCAGGCTTGAGTCCCATCAGGCCCAAGGTTGACTCAGCCTTCCATCCTTTATAAGGTAGGTAAAATGAGGACCCAGATTGTTGGGGGGGCAATAAGTTGACTTTGCATATAAATATACAAATAGATTGAGACTATTGCCTTACACAATGTAAGCCGCCCTGAGTCTTTGGAGAAGGGCGGGATATAAATGTAAATAAAATAAAAATAAAATAAAATAAATAAGTACAAATCGTTTTTATCTGACAAAGTTGTAGAGAAAATGCCTAATAAATTTTTAGGTTGGAAAACAAAGACTTCATAGCTTGCTAAAGATGAGGAAAATGTGATAAACTTAAATAATAATTGGACACATATGACAAGGAACAGATTTAGGTGCTGCTAGGTCAGAGTAATCAGTGTGCTTCAAAAAACTCATTTGACAAGATCTCTGACCTTTAAACCTAATGACTAATCCAACCATTGATCAAGCCTCATGAGCTAATAAATTAGCACTCTTCTCCAACAAATCATTTAAAAAAGTCTCCCTAAACTAAAATTCTTAGCAAATGAATTTTCTCTTGTTCCAATTTGCATCACTTGTAAATCACAGGACATTATCTCAATTAAAAAAAAAATTCTAAAAGAAATCAAACTGTTACCATAGCTAACAATCAATACAGGTACTAATACCACTCTATAAAGTCTTAGTAAGACCACACCTAGAATACTGCATCAAGTTTTGGTCATCACACTATAAAAAAGGATGTTGAGACTCTAGAAAAAGTGCAGAGAAGAGCAACCAAGATGATTAGGGGACTGGAGGCTAAAACATATGATGAATGGTTACAGGAACTGGGCATGGCTAGTCTAGTGAATGGAGAGAAGCCCATATATAGGTCTAATCAGAACTAGACTGCAAAATCTGAATGACAACTAGATTCATAGCCTTAAAGTATTAGAATATTCTGTAGCTCTTTGTTACTATATAATGCTCACACATAATTTTGTGGCCAAGACTTAGTAGCCCTATACATACAGATAAAAGAGAACAAAAGTTTATTCACAGAAATGTTTATCAATCAACAGCCTTAACAGTCTAGCCAGCTGAAAAAGTCACATTTAATGAACCTGCTTTATCTTGTGGAAAGTATCCAATCACTGCAATATGCATTCAACTTCCATTATAAGAGGTATCCTATTGCTCCATCAAGCACTGATGGAAAGGAAAGTGTTTAATTGCTGTTCAAATCACCCCAAAACAGTGTGGATGAATACAAATCTATACATCTTCCTCAGAAATGTTCTAATGGTTCCAAGTTTCAACATTCATTGTCTGCCAAAGGCATATTAGACTCCATATTCTTAATAATGCTGAACTACAGTTCCCTTTGTTACTCACTATAATGTTTCCTAGAATGCTAAGAGTTGTAATCATCAGCATTTGAAGTGATACAGGATGCATAGGCTACCTATGAAATGTGTTGTTGTTTAATCATTTATTTAAGATCTATATTTAATTTAATGTTGAAGGCCATTTATATGGGGAATCAGCCTTCCTTTTAATTTCACCATTACCACCCTCTGATGTAGGATAGCCTGAAATAAATAATCATCCAAAGAATTTTTGTGGCAGAAACTAAACTTGAAGCTGGCTTTTCCCCACCATAGTTTGCAAATATTTATTTCTCAATGACTCTATTTTGGCTCTAATCAGCATCCCGTTGACTCTAATATATATTCAGGAATATGAACTACAATTCCATTTCCATATATATTATGTCAAGAAATTGGGAAATCAAATAGATGGAAGTACTAACTCTAGGATATGTAGCAATAATTCTGAAATCCACTAAAATGTTTGTTTAGCACTCTGTGAGGCTAATATATTGTGCTGGATCATTGGACATTCCCAAATAGACTGTTAACAAATCAATGTAATGGTGATTATAACCTTTAAACTTCTATCTCAATGGTAATCCCATTCTCATTAAATGAAATGGGTGTTAGCAGAGGTGGGCTTCATATAATTTAACAACCAGTTCGCCCCAGCACTGAAAATGTGAACGTGCTTTATTTACACTTGATAAACTTTAAGAAATAACTTATTACTTTAAAATGCTGATTAATATTTACTTTTAATATGAATCCCATTATATATTGCTTTGGAAATGCTGGGTCCTCAAAACATAAAATAAATAGATATTTGTTATTCTGGTTGCTGTTTAATCCTATAATTTATCTTAAAAAGAAAAAAAAAACAGAAGCAGCTTTCATTAAATTATTCCAGGAATTACTTTACACATTCAGTAAAACAAGGGGAAGATGTAAACATTAACACGTTTGATTTTGATTTTTGATTCAAGAAGAGATTTATTAAGTTTATCGAATGACCTTGTGGTTAAAATACAGAAGTTTGGAATAGCAGTTGCTGTTTATTTCTGCCTGTGCATCCATGGGAATGAATGGCATCTTTCGGCAGATAAAGCTGATCTGACCAAATAAGATCACTGTGTGTTTTGGATGCAGTAAAGTAATATAACAGAAATATTTATGCAATTTACCGCAATGATAGCATGTTTATCTGACTCTTCTATCTCTATTCTGTTGAATATAGACAGTGTTGGAATTCAACAGAGTAGAGATAGAAGTGTCCCCAGCAAGATTCTAGGGACTCCCCAAGTTAGACAAAATAGAAGTCCCCCTCAGACCAATTATAGTGCTACAAGACACCCCTACATATATTTTATTTTTTATTTTATTTTATTTATTTTGTCACAACAATATATATAAGTGTCATACAAAAAAAATTATATAGTATATAAACATATATATAAGCTGGCTAAATGGCTGCAACAACACTTAAGCTTCCTGATCCAACCCTCGAACAGCACAGTCACATCAGCCACACAATTTCTGATA
Organism: Ahaetulla prasina; assembly: GCF_028640845.1. NCBI lineage: Eukaryota > Metazoa > Chordata > Lepidosauria > Squamata > Colubridae > Ahaetulla > Ahaetulla prasina. The sequence continues at coordinate 84,393,815 of NC_080543.1, read as the reverse complement.
AAACTACAAGGCTTAAATGTGGCTCCTGATGAGATCATGGTCTCCTTTGATCCCTCTTCACTTAGCATATTAAGTAATAAATAGAAAACTAGAAGAAGAGTACAATACAAATCAGAACAACCTAACCAGGACACAAAGAAGCTACTTCAATATTTTCAATGCACCTTCTTCACATTCAAAGGCGAAATATATGAACAAATGAAAGGGACACCCATGGGATCCCCAAGATCAGGAGTCATTGGAGAAACAGTTCTGCATGAACATCATGCATTTCAGAACTACACACCTAAATTCTGATGACACTACATGGATGACACATGTATTTCAAGAGAAATACACTTATAGACTTTCATACCATACTGAACTCCATCTTCCCTGACATAGAGTTCACAATGGAGGAAGAAACAACTAGGCAATTACCATTTTTAGATGTACTTGACAACAGGATGGAAGCCTATAGACCACAGGTTATTGTAAGGCTACCAACACCACATTCTGAATTTCAACAGCGAACATCCACTGTCACACAAAAAGAATTGCATCAGAACATTATATGGCAGTGACTATTTCACTAGTTAACAAGCCTTATAATCAGGGAGTTCCTCCTAATAGCTACCATTTAGTTATATCACTTTAGCTTCAATGCACTGGTTCTGTCTTACCTTCAAGAATCACAAGAACATGTCCACTATCTTCTCTACATGATAACTTATTAGATATCTGAAGATTGCAATCGTAATCATTGTCTTCTCTCATGCACATTAATCATACCCAGTTCCTTTAATTATTCCTCATTTAGGTAAAAATACCATGAATGGCAATGTTCTTTTTAAACTGGGTTACCAGAATGGACATATTATTTCAAGAGGGGTTTGACCAAGTACAAAAGAAAAAAGTATATAGTGTCTTCTTCTTTTCTATTACTTCTTTTCATCTGGGCTCTATATTCCTTATAATACATCCCAAAGTAGCATTTACCTTTTCAGTAGCTGCATCTCCTGTCTGCTCTTGCATAACTTGTAATGTACCAGAACACCCAGATCCTTTTCATATCTACTATTGCCAAGTCATGTATTCCACATCCTATAGTTGTGACTTTCATTTTATTTCACAAGAGCAGCACTTTACATTTCTCCACATTAAATTGCATAATATTCATTTTGGCCCACTAGATCTTTTTGAATGGTCTTCTCTTCTAAAATATCAAATCATACCTCCAACCCTCTTATATAGATAGTTAATATGAAATTTGAACACCAGAGGATCAGGATACTACTCTTGAAGCAAATGTGGAACCATGCCTGAGTGTCCTCTTAGGATAGTCATCTTAATAGTTTTATCATCTAGCCCAGGGATATCAAATTCAAGGCCTGCTGATCTGACCTATGGGGTGCTTAGATCTGGTCCACAGGACTGCCCTGGAAACAGTGAAGAACTAGCCCCGAGTGCCTCTGCCAGTGAAAACAGAAATTGGGTGAGCCGCATGCCCCCCTGGAGTTCTGTTTTTGCTGGCAGAGGGCTGCAGCAGGCCATCGTGGTTGAAAAAAGAGCTCAGGAGGACCGTGCACAGCCCCTCCCCCAGCTCCATTTTTGCTTGCAAAAGGCTGCAGGAAGCCATCACAGCCGAAAACAGATATCTAGCTGGCTATGCCCAGTCTGGCCATGCCCCCTGCCCCGCAAGGTCAAACACAACCCTGATGTAGCCCTCAATGAAATTGAGTTTGACACCCCGATCTAGCCCATATTTGGTACTTTTATTAATGACAATAAAAATAGAGATTTGTTGCATGCTGTGTTGAGAACACAACACAGAGGTCCATGGCATTCCCCTAATCTATTACACCAGTAATCTGTCAAAAAATATTTATTGTATTGTATAATATATTTGTGTACTTGTATTTACTGATAGTACAGTAAGTGATTTTTTCAATCTTTTCTTGTCCAATCTAAACTATACTGTAATGTATTTGAATTTTAGGAGGGAAATTTGGGCGGGAAAATGCACGTTGCTGATTGGCTGATGCCTCAGCCAAAATACTATTTAAAGAGGGGGTTTTGCCTGTTGGCTTTTGCTGGGATCACAATAAACTAAAGAGCTGTTGTCACTTGTATCGTCTCCTGCCTCTTCATTGCCCGAACTTAACACTGGCGACGAGGATGGGATCTTGAAGGCAGTGAGACTAGGAACAGAGCTGAAGGAGCAGCTTAGTTTAAAACCCAGCCAGTATCAAGAGTGGATACATAGCGATGTCTAGCTATACGCCGCCAGCGCCATTCGACCCAGCCAAGGAGAAATGGGGGTCGTACATGGCTCGTTTTGAGTGTTTCCTCGAAGCTAACGAACTGCAAGGAGTATTGGATAATCGGAAGCGCGCTTACTTCCTGAGCCACTGTGGGCCAGAAGTCTTCGATACCGCCGAATCGCTGTCGGAACCAACGCCGGTACAGTCGGTGACATGGCAAATGCTACAGACGACGCTATGAGCACACTACGCACCAATGCCATCGAAGTTTGTACAATGGTTCGAGTTGAGGCAAAGAGGGCGAATCGATAAGCGTGTACATGGCCGCATTAAGGAAAGCCGCAAACTACTGTGAGTATAGAGACTTGGAGGACTCTTTATTAGAACAACTCATTTGTGGGGTCAGGGACATCCGACTACAGAGGCGGCTGCTGTCGAAAAGCAACCTAACCCTGGCGATAGCCCTGGATGAGGCCAGAGCACACGAGATGTCCACCAAAGCGGCGGAAACCTTACAAAAGCCGAACACGCCGAATGCCGCGGCGAAAGCAACGCCAGTCCACAGCGAAGGAATCCAGGCCGAATCGGACAGTGAAGAAGAGGAAGAGGTTTTCCACACCAGGAGGCCGGAGAGAGGCGACCGGGACGAGTGCGTGAGTTGTGAAGGCCAACACCAACGACAGAATTGCAGGTTCAAAGATGCAATTTGTTGGCGGTGTGAAAAGAAAGGACACATAGCTCAGGCCTGTCGAGCCTCCCAACCTTCCCGCCAAAAATTCAAACCGGCCAATCAACAGGGTGCCGGTTCAGCGAAGCAACCAGGGATTGGCCAGTTCAAAAAAGGCGCGAAGTCGAATCACACCACTGTGCGAGTGGGCCACGCATCGACACGACTAGAAAAGAAAATATTCATTAAGACCTACATCGAAGGAGTGCAGTGTAAAATGGAGGTGGATACCGGCTCATCAATCACGATTATGTCCTGGAACACGGTCGCACGGGACCTGCCAGAAATCGCGAAACGACAGCTGCAACCCCAAAGGCTGAGAGTGCAAGACTACCAGGGAAACCGGATCCCTGTTAAAGGAGCCACAACTGTCAGAGTAAGATATGGACAATTCAAGAAAACCCTGCCGATCACCATCGTTGACGGAAACCTGCCCAGCTTACTGGGACTGGACTGGTTTCGAGCCCTAGGAATGGGCATAACCGGGATCCACAGCAATGGAGTCAACCTGAAGGACGAATTGTTGAAGGAATTCGAGGATGTTTTTCAAGACAGCCTGGGCAAGTACGTGGGGACCCCCATATCATTCAGTTTAGACCCCCAGGTAACTCCCATTAGACTAAAAGCTAGGAGAGTTCCATTCGCTCTCAAATCCAAGATAGACAGGGAATTAGACAAACTAGTAAACCAAGGAATACTAGTCCCCGTCGACCATGCCAAATGGGAGACACCGATAGTGACACCAGTCAAACTGGACGGATCAGTCCGGATTTGTGCTGACTATAAGGCAACGCTTAACAAAGCATTGCAAAAGAGTGCTTACCCCGTTCCCGTAGTGCAACATTTGTTGCACTCGTTAGGGCAGGGACAGGTCTTTGCCAAACTCGATCTGGCTCAAGCCTACCAACAATTACTGGTAGACAACAGAACGGCTGAAGCGCAGACGATTGTCATACATCGGGGCGCTTTTAAATGCACTCGACTTCAGTTCGGAGTTAGTGTAGCCCCTGGGTTATTCCAAAACCTAATGGAATGACTCTTACAAGGTCTACCGGGAGTAGTTCCATATTTCAACGATGTACTGGTATCAGCAGAACACTTGGAAGAATTAGGGGTCAAATTGCGGAAGATTTTGGGCATTTTCAGGTCTGCGGGGCTTAAGGTTAAACTCAACAAATGCCAAATAGGAGTTGAATCTGCAGAATTCTTGGGTTACCGGATAGATAAGGAAGGCATCCACCCAATGGAGAGCAAAGTGCGAGCCATTAGAAAGGCTCCAACCCCAAAGAACAAAACAGAATTACAAGCATTTTTGGGGCTTGTAAACTTCTATGCGGTATTTTTAAAAAATAAGGCAACGGTAGCCGAACCGCTACGTAAACTGCTAGCAAAAAAAGCTGTTTGGACTTGGGGCAGGGTTGAGGCTAAGGCATTTGAAGGAGTTAAGAATCTCTTGTCCAGCGATAGCCTTCTTATTCAGTACAATGGGACGTTGCCACTAGTACTAGTTTGTGATGCATCACCCTACGGGGTAGGGGCTGTCCTCAGCCACAGGTTACCGAATGGTTCAGAAGCCCCTATTGCATATTTTTCCCGCACGATGTCCACAGCAGAAAGGAACTATAGCCAACTAGACCGGGAAGCCCTGGCTATAGTCTCTGGGGTTAAAAAATTCCACGAGTACCTGTTTGGGCGGCAATTTGAAATAGTCACAGACCACAGACCTTTATTGGGACTATTGGCGGGGGACCGTCCAACACCGGTTGCATTATCACCCAGGCTGACCCGTTGGACTATTTTCCTGGCAGCATATTCGTACAAACTGTCTCACCGACCGGGCAAGGACTTGGGACATGCGGATGCTTTAAGTAGATGCCCGTTGCCAGAGACTATTGAAGACCTGACCCCAGGGACGCCCGTCTTGATGATTGACTTTTTGGACTCTGGCCCAGTCACATCTACGGAAGTGACTAGGGCATCTTACAAAGACGTTGTCGTTAGAACTGTGATCGGTTGGGTGCAGAGGGGATGGCCCGTTGCACCGGGGGATCGTTTCAAAGAGTTTACAAAAAAGCGTTCGGAACTATCGGTACAAGGGGGTTGTCTGTTATGGGGGGCTAGAGTGGTTATTCCGGAGAAATTATGAGGGCATGTGTTGGAACTATTGCATGTGGGCCACCCGGGGATTGTGAGAATGAAAAGCCTAGCGAGAAGTTACGTGTGGTGGCCACAAATGGATAAAGACATTAGCGACCGGGTAGGGAAATGCCAAGCATGTCAAGAATCAAGGCCACTACCCCCAACAGCCCCGTTAGGGATTGGGAGAAACCCCAGGGTCCTTGGTCCAGGATCCACATAGATTTTGCCGGGCCGTTCCATGGGCAGACCTTCTTAATTGTGGTAGATGCCTACTCGAAGTGGTTAGAAATTTTACTCATGAAAACCACAACAGCGGAAGCAGTAATCACAGTCCTGAGGCACCTATTTGTGACACACGGGTTGCCCGACACTCTAGTGTCCGATAACGGCCCACAGTTCACGGTCACCCAGTTTGAGGGGTACTTGGCAGAAGAGGGCATCCGACATGTCCTCTCGGCACCTTTCCACCCGGCGACGAACGGACTTGCAGAACGTTTCGTACGCAGTGCCAAGGAAGCGCTATCTAGAATTAGCCCAGGAGATTGGCAATCCAAAATTGATACCTTCCTGGCAGTCCAACATAGAACTCCCTGTGTGACCACCGGCCGCAGCCCATCGGAGTTATTAATGGGTAGAAGACTCTGGTGCCCCCTAGATCGGTTAAACCCAACATACTCCCCTGATGGGTACCAAAGCACAAAGGGAAGAACCAGAACAATGACAACAGGTGACCCGGTATGAGCACATAACTATAGTGAGGGCCCAGCGTGGCTTAAGGGAACAATTGTAGGAGTGACGGGCCCAAAGTCATACATAGTGGACATGGGGGATGGCCGAGTGTGGAGACGCCACATAGATCAATTACGAAAAAGAATACATAACAATCCAGAACCCAAACAGCCAGACCCTGACTACCCAATATTTGAACCAACAGCGAACTCAAACCCGAGGCGATCGGAGGACTTAGCTGAGTCTGAAGAAGTCCAGCGACCGGCTCCTCCAGAGAACAGCAGGGACGACTCTGCCAATAATCCAGGGCCGGATGGCCCAGAGGAGGAGCTGGGAGGAACAAACAGTCCCTCTGACCAGCTCGACTCACTCCCAGGGAATGAATTGCGCAGGTCAGAAAGAGTTAGGAGACATCCTGTCTACCTGCATGACTACGTGGAAAAATAACATGCAAAAACTATGTAAATATGGTGAAATGTGTTCTGGGAAGGGAGGAGTGTAATGTATTTGAATTTTAGGAGGGAAATTTGGGCGGGAAAATGCACGTTGCTGATTGGCTGATGCCTCAGCCAAAATACTATTTAAAGAGGGGGGTTTGCCTGTTGGCTTTTGCTGGGATCACAATAAACTAAAGAGCTGTTGTCACTTGTATCGTCTCCTGCCTCTTCATTGCCCGAACTTAACATATACCATGTCCTTTTGTCTTTTAATCATTTTAGAAAGTTCACCCACCCTAGTTTTTTTCTTACCTATCCTGTAGAAATTCTCTGCAACTCTACCATATTTTCCATACTTCTTGGGCATTTTCATCCTTCAGGATTTCAAATCATTGGCTCTGAACTGACATGCCATCTCATCAAAATTCTGTCTTCTGAAATCCATAGGTTTGACTCTTCTCTGACCCCTTCTCATGCAAGCAACTTTATTACCTTATAGGGACATATTGGAAACACATCAGTCACCAAGGGATTTATGAGCCCATGATAGAGAGCTGGATTACATATGGATTTTCTTTTAGCATATATTTTATCACTAGACACAATGAGTTCTTATATTATTTTTATCTTAAATGCCTTTCAATTCCAAATACACCATGAAAAGCAGAAAATAACTACTTTAAACAAAGTATTAGAAAGATAATCAATGGTTTAAAAATTATTTTGGTACAATGAAAAGGGTAGAAAACAGTAAGATCTGAATCAAAACACAAACAAGAAGAGGAAAATCCTAATACTAAAACAAAAATCTAAGGATTTGGATAGGACAAGCATCAGGGACCGATGGCACTAGGAAAGACCCCCCCTTCCCTCCCAAAATATACTTCTTAAAGTGGGCAAACAAGCTGTTTTCACTGAACCAATCTTAATCAACTGTTCTTTAAATTAATTTGGATAAGTACACAGTTAGTTATTATGGTTGTACCCTGCCTCTGAACATATGCTTATAATGTTATGGTGGGCCTGAATTATTTACATATAATTTAATTTTCCCAATGGTATTTGATTTGGCCCATATTCTTCTGTTGAAAGCAAAGTCTTGCCTGGAATGAATCATTTATGCAGACGTTGCTGATGAGGCTGAGATCATCTTTTCCATTCATCATGTGTGACTTCATTAAACTTCGACCCCTGCCTGCTTTCTAGTTCATGAAAAATGGAGTAGTATATCTGCTATTACCCAGACTTTGCCAGTCAAATATCACAGACACTTTATTCAGTAACTCCAAACAGTATGAAATCCCATGTCTTTAAATGTGGATGGAAGTGTAAGAATTGAAAGTACTCAAAAGACACTTTTGGAATTATAGCTATATTTGTGCAACCACATTTTATTAATTAAAATTCGGTAGAGCTTTTAGCCACATGCTCTATTGAAGGTAGGTCTTTAGCATTTTATCGAGATTCTTTATAATACAAAAAATAGTGGTGCAAGTAGGCTTGAGAAAATAAAAGTAGAAAGAAAACATTGTTAGCAACCCCATAGACCAGGGGCAGTCAACCTTTTTATACCTACTGCCCACTTTTGTATCTCTGTTAGTAGTAAAATTTTCTAACAGCCCACCGGTTCCACAGTAATGCACCATGTATCGTCGTCTGCGCATGCCTCTCACACATCATGGATTGGGTTTGCCGGGGGGGGGGGGCTGCTACCAGCTCTACTTGTCTGTTACAGCTGGGTGGTGTGGGAGGAGATGTGAGAGCTATTCTGGGATGAAGCTTTTTTGTTTGTGGTCGCACTATAGCACCATTTAGTTTCACTTACGTAATGTGAACTAAACTTATGCGCAGGTGATACAAATAGTATATTTTCAGAAATTTAAATTGTCACAGGGAATTTTATGAAAACCTAATGAAAATGTTTTCAAATAATGCTATGAATTTTTTTTTTAAGTCAATTAAATTTTTTTAAAAAGGAAAGTGTTTCAGTATCGGACAAAACCCCTACCGCCCATCATGAATGCTGGAACGCCAAATAGTGGGTGGTAGGGACCAGGTTGACTACCACTGCCATAGACAAATAGCTGAAAAAAAGTTAAAGGGGGGAATTCAAAGAAATTTCTATTTATATCTGTTCCATTGCCATCTGCAATCCATAGTTGTCCGTATGTCCATATGTAGCAGTGCAATTGAAGACAATATTCTGTCAGAGAACCTGGAAGAAGATTCCTGAAAGCAATTCATATTTAAGAGGTGATATGATTTTAAATAGCACCATTCAAGACTGATCGTTCATAACAGCCAAAACAGTAATATTTATTCTCAACATTCTGAATGCTTCTACTCAATCATGTATCTTGCTGTTGTTGATCAGCTCTGTCAAATATAAAATATGTATGATGTAAAAGAGATTTCCTTCTCTACCCTGATGTACTAATACGGAGAAGACGCCTAGAGAGTACCTGGAGGTCCAGTCGTTCCGAAGCTGATCGGACACTAGTTAGGTCTTATTCTAAGACCTACCTAGTGGCAATGAGGGAGGCGAAGCGTTCTTACGCCTCCACCCTCATTGCGTCGGCAGATAACCACCCGGCCGCCCTGTTTCGGGTGACCCGCTCTCTCCTTCATCAGGAGGTGCGGGATGACCCTTTGCAGGGACGTGCCAAGGAGTTTAGTGGTTATCTATACGATAAAATCGCTCAGCTCCGGGATGGTCTGGACCGAAATTGGGATGATCCAGGTGAGAGGGCGGAGCCACGTCTTGTCGAGATTGTTTGGGATGAGTTTGATCTTGTGACTCCCGAGGACGTGGACAGGTTGTTGGGGAGGCTCCACGCCACTACATGTTTACTGGACCCGTGCCCTTCCTGGTTGGTGCTGGCCACACAGGAGGTGACACGAGGCTGGCTCCAGGGGATTATCAACGCTTCTTTGTTGGAAGGGATTTTCCCTGCCGCCTTGAAAGAGGCGGTGGTGAGACCCCTCCTCAAGAAGCCTTCCCTGGACCCAGCTATTTTGGGTAATTATCGTCCGGTCTCCAACCTTCGCTTTGTTGCGAAGGTTGTAGAGAGTGCTGTGGCGTGGCAGCTGCCCCAATACCTGGATGAAGCTGTCTATCTAGACCCATTCCAGTCTGGCTTCCAACCCGGATACAGCACGGAGACAGCTTTGGTCACATTGGTGGATGATCTCTAGAGGGCCAGAGACAGGGGTTATTCCTCTGCCCTGGTCCTGTTAGATCTCTCAGCGGCTTTTGATACCATCGACCATGGTATCTTGCTGCGCCGGTTGGGGGGATTGGGAGTGGGAGGCACCGTTTATCGGTGGTTCTCCTCCTATCTCTCTGACCGGTCGCAGACGGTGTTGACAGGGGGGCAGAGGTCGGCCGCAAGGTGCCTCACTTGTGGGGTGCCGCAGGGGTCGATACTCTCGCCCCTCCTGTTCAACATCTATATGAAGCCGCTGGGTGAGATCATCAGTGGCTTTGGGGTGAGATACCAGCTGTACGCTGACAACACTCAGCTGTACTTCGCCACCCCGGGCCACCCCAACGAAGCTGTTGAAGTGCTGTCCCGGTGTTTGGAAGCCATACGGGACTGGATGGAGAGGAACAGGCTCAAGCTCAATCCCTCCAAGACGGAGTGGCTGTGATGCCGGCACCCCGATTCAGTCAGCTGCAGCCGCGGCTGACTGTTGGAGGCGAGTTATTGGCCCCAAAGGAAAGGGTGCACAACTTGGGTGTTCTCCTGCATGAACGGCTGTCGTTTGAAGATCATTTGACAGCCATCTCCAGGAGGGCTTTTCACTAGGTTCGCCTGGTTTGCCAGTTGCGCCCCTTCCTTGATCGGGATGCCTTATGCACAGTCACTCATGCTCTTGTCACCTCTCGCTTGGATTATTGCAATGCTCTCTACATGGGGCTCCCCTTGAAGTGCACTCGGAGGCTTCAGTTAGTCCAGAATGCAGCTGCGCGGGTGATAGAGGGAGCTCCACGTAGCTCCCATATAACACCACTCCTGCGCAGACTGCACTGGCTGCCTGTGGTCTCTCGGGTGCACTTTAAGGTTTTGGTTACTACCTTTAAAGCGCTCCATGGCTTAGGGCCTGGGTACTTACGGGACCGCCTACTGTTACCCCATGCCTCCCACCGACCCGTACGCTCACACAGAGAGGGACTTCTCAGGGTGTCGTCCGCCAAACAATGTCGGCTGGCGGCCCCCAGGGGAAGATCCTTCTCTGTGGGGGCTCCTACCCTCTGGAACGAACTTCCCCCTGGTTTACGCCAAATATTGACCTTCGGACCTTTTGCCGCGAATTGAAAACGTATTTATTTACTCGCGCGGGGCTGGCTTAAATTTTGTTGTATTTTTAAATTTATATTTTATATTTCTAAATTTTATATGAATTTTAATGGGTTTTTAGAATTTTAAATGTTTTAAAGTTTTCGGCCAATTGTATAATAAGTTTTTTAATTTTGTTTTAATTGTATATTGTATTGTTTGGGTTTTTATTCTGGCTGTACACCGCCCTGAGTCCTTTGGGAGAAGGGCGGTATAGAAATCTAATTAATAATAATAATAATAATAATAATAATAATAATAATAATAATAATAATAATAATAATAATAATAATAATAATAATAATAATAATAATAATAATAATAATTTATAGCTTAGGTTTGAATTGTGGGGTCCTTGTTGCTCTCTGAGCTTGGTTATTTTCTTGCAGACATTTCATTATCCAATTAGATAATATCACAAGTGCTAAAAGAGAGTGGGATTTGCTCTCTTTTATCTACTAGTGGATAGCCTTGTCAGTGTTGGTGGGAGTGTTCTTGGTGGTTCCTTGATTAGGCTCTTGTTTACTGTCAGTTTGTTTAAGTTGATAGTTCCTTGATTGAGTTACTGTTTACTTCTTGATTGTTCTAGTGTTAACCTTTTTTAAAAAAATTTTTATTTTGTCACAACAGTATATACAGTCATCAACATAAACAATAACCCATCATGAGAGAAAAAGTATATATAAATAAAAGTATAAGTAAAAGTATTCATATAATACTATAATGAATAGGACAGGAACGGTAGGCACTTTTGTGCTCTTATGAGTGCCCCTTATAGTCCTCTTAGGAATGGGGTGAGGTCAATAGTAGACAGTTTTTGGTTGAAGATTTTGGGGTTTTGAGTAGAGACTATAGAGTCAGGTAGTGAGTTCCAAGCATTAACAACTCTGTTACAAAAGTCATATTTTCTGCAATCAAGTTTGAAGCGGTTGACATTAAGTTTGAATCTATTGTTTGCTCTTGTATTGTTGCGATTGAAGCTGAAGTAGTCTTTTATAGGAAGGATATTACAATAGATGATTCTGTGTGTTAAACACAGATCATGTCAAAGGCGGCGGAGTTCTAAGTTTTCTAAACCCAGGATTTCAAGCCTGGTGGTATAAGGTATTTTGTTGATTTCGGAGGAGCGAAGAACTCTTCTAGTAAAATATTTCTGGACGCGTTCAATAGTATTAATGTCAGAGATGTGGTATGGGTTCCAGACGGATGAGCTGTATTCAAGAATAGGTCTGGCAAATGTTATTTACGCTCTGGTTAGTAGTGTAGAGTTTTTGGAAAAGAAGCTACGTAAAATTAAGTTTACAACTCTTAGAGCTTTTTTGGCTATGTAGTTGCAGTGGGCTTTGGCATTTAGGTCATTTGATATAAAAACTACAAGGTCTTTGACAGGGAGGGGGTCGTCAGTAAGGTAATGTCCATCAAGCTTGTACTTGATATTAGGGTTCTTTTTACCAATATGTAAGACTGAGCATTTGCTGGTTGATATTTGAAGTTGCCAAGTTTTAGACCAATCGGAAACAAAGTCGAGGTCATTTTGAAGGGTAGAAGTATTGTTAGTGGTATTGAATAGTTTGACGTCGTCAGCAAAGAGAACACAATAACTAGAGATAACCTTGGTCTTAATCTATGCTTATTGAGTGTTTATTACTGGTGAAAATATGTTTTAGTCTTTTGGTTTCCTTTGCGGCTTCTGGATTGCCTGTTTAGAGTGGTATGTAAATATTGTTTATCTCTTGATGACTGATTTGTCTGAGTGCCAGGCTTTCAGGAATTCTTTAGCATTTTTGGACTTCGCTTGGTCTAGGATGCTCACAATTTCCCAGCTGAAACTTTCCATGAGTTGTGAAATTAAGGAGTTTTCATCATCTGACATGATCACCCACTTCCTTCCAGCACTAATAGCAATATCAGTTAGACTTATATACTGCTTCACAGTGCTTTACCGCCCTCTCTAAGCAGTTTACAGAGTCAGCCCCCAACAATCTAGGTCCTCATTTTATTGACCTAGGAAGGCTGAATCAATCTTTCCCAATGAGATTCAAACGGCTGGTAATCAGCAGAATTAGCTTGCAATATGCATTCTAACCACTACATCACCATGGCTCATGATGTTTTCTGGGTCTGCCAGAAAACAAACAATTTCAGAGAGTACCAAGGACCCCAGCATGATGTTTCTGGATTGGAATTGTAATTCTCACTTTCCAATGACCTTGTTCACAAGGTGAGACTAAACAGAATTGTAGGTTAACATGTCTGAGCTATTGTGATATAATGTAAGAATTAGATTAGGACTATAAAGATCCAGGTATAACAAGTCTACCCTCAGCAATGGAAGTTCATGAGGTGACTTCATCCGGTGACTCCTGTCAACCAAATCTATTCCATAGAGTTGCTGTTATAATAACATTGGGGAAGGGAGCACTACTTATATTGAGGAAATATCATGCTAGGCTGAAACAATATAATGACTATCGTACTTTTCAGAGTATAAGATGCACTCCCCCAACAAAAAAAAAGTGGGTGAAAATTGTAGTTTGTCTTATACACCAAATGTTGCCAAAGCCCCGCCCACCCTCCGGCCCCCACCCTTGAAGAATTTGTTTTTGTTTTTTGCCAATATAGCAATTTAACTTTTTTGTCAAACTAAAATTTGTAAGGGGTTTCTTTTGCTCTCTTTCTTGCTGCTAAAATTGCTCCCAATAAAAAATGAATTTAGTTTTGCTGTGATGACAAAATGTTACTAATTGTGGGGGAAATGAAGCCATTTGTGCATTCTTGTTTTCATAAGAGGAAAACATAGTTAATAGCTAATCTATGCAATCTGACCCTACTGGTTACAATTATATAGAAATCTGCAATTTTAACGAATGAATGAGTTTTTACTTGTAAAATGGTCTACTTAATAAAGAAGCAGATTAAAGGATTATGTTTACTTAGTGCTTTGGAGAGACTTCCATGTTCATCTCCCATTTTATTTAATTATACAATTAATTATAATGGGAACAATACTTAATTGACTTTGGCTGCTGTGCGTGTTTCAGCTGAAATATTTATTTCAAGAGGGAAGAGTGATTAATGTGTAGAAAGTGACCTCTTGCCCTTCAGGAACTAATATCTGGATTTGAGAAAACATATTTGCTGTATGTAGCACTTAAAAACATGAGGTAACTATAGCCAGCTGTGCAAATGAGCTTTGCCCAATAAATTGCCAAAACATAATTTATCATATAGTCACAAGGAAGCTTCCGTATGATTTAAGAAGGATGAGAAAAACCGTTACAGAGTACAAAAAGAAAGGGCTAGCATTGGTTAAACACTGAGCCATTTCTGTAGTGTCAAAGGTATGAAAACCTAAGTAGGGTCATTTAAGCTTAGTGTAAGTAACTGATTCTTGATTGCTGGGTGAGGTTTTTAAGATGGGATTTGGCAGCTGCAGTGAAGCTGGAATAAACCATGGGGTTGCAAGAGTGGGACAGAACTTAGCAACTGAACCAGTGGTGGGTTTCTACTGGTTCACCCTGAATCGGGCGAACCGGCAGTGGCGGGGGGGGAGGCTCCACCAACCCACCCGGACATCATCACGAATGCTCTGGCAATGCACAGAAAGTTCTGTGCATGTGCAGAAGGTTCTGTGCTTGTGCAGAAGCGCCATGCGCGAGTGAAGCAAGCATATTCGCATGTGCACTCGCAGTTCCGAACCGATAGCAAAGGTAAGTGGAACTCACTACTGGACTGAACAACAACAAATGAAGCTTGGTGACTAGTTTGATGTATGGAAACCCGAATGACACAGTGGCAGCTGTTGGCTGAGTGATTTGACAGAACCTGCAAATGGGAGCTTGGCTGGACTAGAAATTTTTTTCTGGAGAACAAAAATCTAGTGTTGAGGGTGTGAAAGAAACTGGATTTTATTGCTTGAGCTGGACTAGTTAGTTAGATGAGAAGGACAAAAGAAGAAAAACAATTTTGGTTTAGGGAAAGAAAAAGTGATATTCTGGAGAAGGAGCTGGAGGAGAGAAAGGTAGATAAAGAAGAAACAAAAAAGGGAGGAAAAAAGAGAACAGGGCTAAAGAAGGAGAAAAAGGCAGACCCTATTAGGGACTTTGGTAAATTTGGGTATGTAACCATCTGAAAATGACAGATTAGATTAAGGAAGTGTGAGAAACTTTATTTGGCCTTGACCAATGCAGGAAGCAGATCTGGTTTTGAATCCAGGCAAAAGAAGTATAGAGTAGAAGTTGAAAGATGTTATTTTCTGGGGAAGATGGAAGCTTGTCTGTAAGTTACTAAGTTTAATGAAGGAAAGGAAATGGGTAGTTGTCAGAGTTTGTTGCAAAAATCAAATCCAGAAAGCACACACAGGTAAACTGATTCAGCAGGATTCATTAACTTCTTTATATACTGTACATAATAACACATGAAGTAAATTTACAATACCAACAACAGATTCTTCCAATGTGGTAGAGAGAAGAGATTGCTTTCAGTTCCAGAAGTTCAGAGCAGATTAGTTTAGTTTTAGAGCTGAGCACAGAGCTACAGAGCCATGCCCAGGCTCCTTCCAGTTTCAGTTTCAAAGCAGTTCCCATTGGCTGACCTTGTTACCATGTCTCTGCTAGTTCATGAATTTTTATTTTTTATTTATTTATTTTTGTCACAGTATATATAAACATAAGCATGAAATACTATATGATATATAAGCATAAATATAATCATAAGTATGTAATAACTATATGAAATTGGATACAATCAAAGGGAACATTAGGAAAGGAATGGTAGGCACATTGGTGCTCTTATGCACGCCCCTTACAGACCTCTTAGGAATGGGGTGAGGTCAATAGTAGATAATTTTTGGTTAAACTTTGGGGATTTTGGGAAGAGACCACAGAGTCTGGTAGTGCATTCCAGGCATTAACAACTCTGTTACTGAAGTCATATTTTCTGCAATCAAAATTGGAGCGGTTCACATTAAGCTTAAATCTATTGTTTGCTCGTGTATTGTTGCAATTGAAGCGGAAGTAGTCTTCAACAAGAAGGACGTTGTAACCGATGATTCTATGAGTTAAACTCAGGTCATGTCAAAGGCGGCGGAGTTCTAAGTTTTCTAAACCCAGGATTTCAAGTCTGGTGGCAAATTGTCTATCTAGACCCGTTCCAGTTCGGCTTCCGACCCGGAGACAGCACGGAGACAGCTTTGGTCGCGTTGGTGGATGATCTGGTGGCATAAGACATTTTGTTGTAATCAGAGGAGTGGAGAACTCTTCTTGTAAAATATTTCTGGACACGCTCAATTGTATTAATGTCCGAAATGAGGTGTGGGTTCCAGACAGGTGAGCTGTATTCAAGAATTGGTCTAGCAAATGCTTTATATGCTCTGGTTAGTAGTGTAGTGTTTTTGGAGAAGAAGCTATGCAAGATTAGGTTTACAACTCTTAAAGCCTTTTTTGCGATGTAGTTGCAGTGGGTTTTGGCACTTAGATCATTTGATATGAAAACTCCAAGGTCTTTAACAGGGTGAGGGTCATCTACAAGGTAATGTCCATCGAGCTTGTATTTAGTGTTCTGATTCTTTTTTCCAATGTGTAAGACAGAGCATTTGCTGGTTGAGATTTGGGGTTGCCAAGTTTTTGACCATTCTGACACAAAATGAAGGTCTTTTTGAAGGGTAGCTGTATTGTTGGTAGTGTTGAATAGTTTAACATTGTCAGCGAATAGAACGCAATTACTTATAATATGGTAACAGAGATCATTAATGTATAATATGAAGAGTGTTGGTCCAAGAACGCTGCCTTGGCCGCTATTGTCAGGAACAGGATTTGATAGGGCACTGCCTATTTTGACCACTTGTTGTCTGTTTATTTATTTTTATTTTATTTATTTATTTATTTTGTCACAACATTATATAAGAAGGATTATATAGTATATGAACATATGTATGAGTAAATATTAGGAGGTATAAGCATCAATATATATATAGGAAGAAGAAAAGAAAAACAATAGGATAGGAACGGTAGGCACGTTTGTGCGCTTATGCACGCCCCTTATGGTCCTCTTAGGAATGGGGTGAGGTCAATAGTAGAAAGTTTTTGGCTAAAGCTTTTAGGATTATGGTAAGAGACCACAGAGTCGGGTAAAGTATTCCAAGCATTGATGATTCTGTTACAGAAGCACTGATGATTCTGTTATTTTCTGCAATCTAGATTAAAGCGGTTAACATTAAGTTTGAATCTGTTGGTTGCTCTTGTATTGTTGCAATTAAAGCTGAAGTAGTCTTTAACAGGGAGGACATTACAATAGATGATTCTATGAGTTAAACTTAGGTCTTGTCGAAGGCGACGGAGTTCCAATTTTCTAAGCCTAGGATTTCAAGGAACCCTGTTATCCAATTGTGGGGGGGTCTGGAGAGGCTGTAGGATTTTAGTTTTAAGAGAAGTTTGTCATGTACCACTGAGTCAAAAGCTTTACAGAAGTCTATGTAAATTGCATCTATTGTTTTGCCCTGATCAAGATTTGTAGTCCATATGTTTTTGCAGTGCAGAAGTTGTAAATTACAGGATAATTTTTTTCTGAAACCAAATTGTTTATTAGAGAGTAGGTTGTTTGTTTCTAGGTGGAGGGTAATGGATTGGTTTATGATTGATTCCATTACTTTGCAGGTGAAGCAGCATAATATTCTGACAGTATTATGGGAGTTACAGTATATATCATTGAGACTGATATAAAGTTATATTTGGGGAAGGATAGTGTTATGATAGTTAAATGTTTACTCTCTCAGGAGAAATGGCTCCCTCCATCTCCATGCATTTTTCAATTATGAATCATGACCTTCTTGAAAACATGTATATAAGCAGCATTCATTGTCAGGCCTTTCAGGATACAGCTGCAACATGTCAAAGTTGAATATACTTTGGCAAACAGAACGGTCCACACATACTTGATCAATGCAAAAAAAGGGACCCCTGCTGAAATTTGCTGGAGCTGTGATTTATCCAAATGAACTGGCTATGAAGAAAGCCTGAGATATTCTGAATATATCAATAGACCAGAGTTCTTCTTTTCAAAGAACTACATTGCAGCATTAAGAGCATAGTTCAGCTGGAGGACCAAGTGCCTAAGTACCTACTATGTCTGATAGTTGAGTGAAAGTAGCTAAGGAAAAAAAATGTTGTTAGTTTAAGAGGGGTGTTTTCTGTATTTACTAGGAAGTTATTACTGTACAGCAAAACTCCCCAAAAATTAGAACAGTTCTTGATTATTTTGAAGGCAGAAAGTTTTGGGGAATATACAGTATACCTGCAGAAAGATATATGAATATTTAGAATACTCTGAGCATAGCCCATAAGTTAGTCCAGACATCTTGCTTTGAAGTGCCCATTGTTGGGTAGTTTTAAATTGAAATTGTTAAAAATTGAAAACTTTTTTTGAATGATTTTGTGTGTTTCTGTGTCTGTGTGCATTACCTGATTTTATACAAATTATAAAAGTTTGAATGATTATTTGAACATATTTAAATGTGAATGCCTTTTAACAAATTAGAAAATATTTTATTGATCTTTAATGTTCATGTCTCCCTCTAGTTCTATATGAGCTAAATCATTCATTGATAGAGATGAAAAGATCTTATTCACTATACAGGTAATCCTCAAGTTACAAATGTAATGGAGCCTGCCAATTTTCATTCATAACCCAAGGATTTGTAGGAGTAAATTGGGTAACTTGACCGCAATCACTCTCCTTTCGCCCATGCATTTGCTAATTGAATGTACGGGTTGTTAATTGCGTATGAGGTATCTCAAGTTGGGTAAGGTCCCCTGCTTCAGACCACCCAAGGCCTCTCCCAACCCACAGATACCTCATGCAATTGCTCCCCCCAAATCCTGCCACGCTGGGTCTCCACAGGCCTGGAGGCTCACTTACCTTTCAAAGATCAAATGAGCTGTTTTCTCTCCAGCCTCTCTTGTTTCTTTGCTTGTTCCTGGTGAGAGTAGAGGGAGAGCAGGATGAACGTTCTCTGCTCTGCTTTTCTGACTCACCAATGCTGCCTGCCACTTCTAGAACAGTGGGCAACCTCAGTGAGTCTCCTCCAAAGGCTTCCAGGCTTAGCGCAGAAAAGCTTTTGCATGCCGAAGTGAGGTTTGGGGGCAGCAAAATCATATTCCTTCAAGCCTCCTGTTGACATGCAAATATTTTTCGCACACAGACTGGAAGCTTCTGGATACCCTGATCTCACAGGACTTCAGGTACCCATTCTCTGCAAAAGCAGATGGGTGCCTGAAGTTTCATGAGACCATGTGTTCTGTCTCCTGGGGCCAGGTTCGGCGGCTGGAGTCACAACACCATGGCCCCCAGAAGCTTCCAGTCACTGTCTGGGTGAAAAGTGTTTGAGTGCCAATGGAGCGCTTGGAAACAGATCGAAATTGCTCTGCTTCTAAGTGCTCCACTGACACAGAAATGAAGCTTCTAGTCTCCATCCAGGTGAAAAGTGTTTGAGTGTCAATGGGGTGCTTGGAAATGGAGCAAAATTAGGGATGTGCATGAGACAACAAATTGTAGAATTTACCTCTCCATTTATTGAGGTGGAGGGAACTCCAACAGGCCCTGTCCTGACTAAGATGGGTCCTGTCATGTACACAAGTAACAGTGAGGGAGAAGATGACCTGATGTTAAGTGGCCCCATAATCCCCATGACTGCTAGGGTCAAAGTTACTGTGGCTTCTTTGGGCAGTAAAGGGATCTTAATGGCTCTATTGGACTTGGGATGTCAGCCCCCAAGTGGCAGAGAAACTAGGGATTAGGCCAAGGTAGTTGAAAAACCCCATAGCTTTTTCCCAACCAGATGGCTCAATAACAGGTTGAATGCCAGCTACCTGATTGATTGAATCCATTGAGTTAAAGGCAGGGACTCATGCAGAATCTATTTGATTCATCATAGTCCTTGCAATGACTGAAGCTAGAGTCTTAGGCTTAACTCACAGCCAGATAAGAAGCAACAGGGGAGGGTATGGGTTGGAATGCAAGGAAGGGGGTAATGGAATGCAAGAGCACAAACCTGGGGAGAGACATACCAATGTTCCAAGATCACTGACTGAGAAAGTTCACCAGAGTCTGTTCCCCAAACAAACTGAACATAATTGATTGGCTTGAGTAAAGAGACAGTGGGAGGTCCAGGGAAAAAACAGGGAACATTTAACTATGCTGTTTGCATGTGGAACCATTAGAATTGCCTTCATTATTTCTATATCCATATCTACTCAGTAAATTACACATTTGAAAACAAAGAATTTTTATTTGCTGCATGCACTGAGTGGGATAGTTGACACAAACTTCCCTATTTGGTTGATTCCTATACAGTATTTATAAATTTTCTCTGAGATTTAGATTTAGAAATTCTAGATAAATCCAGAAGTGAGTTCCTGTTATGATTCTGTGCAGTTCGGCGAACCAGCAAATACCACCACTGGCTGGCCCCACCCCATCCGCTCCTCACCACCTCACCCACCCGGCCTCTTATATCCCCTTCTTTTCTTGCCTCATCTGCTTTGGCCTCTTGCTTGCGTTGCTCGCAGTTCATCTAGCCCCTAGACCACGTGGTACCCACAGCCCAGCTGCTCTCTGGTACTGCTTTCTTGGCTTCCCAGCCATTGCAGCTCTCCTAGACCCATTCCAGTTTCCTCGCCAACTCACTCGCTTGCCTGGCTCCCCAGTCATCACAGCTTGCCTAGTCCCTAGACCATGTAGCGCACATAGCCCAGCTGCTTTCCAGTTCTCTCGCCTGCTTTCCTGGCTCCTCAGCTGTCACAGCTCACCTAGGCCCCCTCTGGTTCCCTCCATGATTCACCCACTTGCCTGTCTCCCCAGTTGTCGCAGCTCGCCTAGGCCCTAGACCACATGGTACCCGTGGCCCAGCTGCTATCCAGCTTCCTTGATTCCAAGCCTTCACCATTCCCTAGTTTTAGATAAGTAAGTTGCTGTTTTACTTTACACCTAACACCCAGGGCCATTCGCTGCCAATGCTCAGCTAGAACCCCTGGGTCAAACTACAGCTCCACAGACCAAAGCTGTTCTGGCCCCTCCCGGCTTCAGCCACACGAGCTGGCTAAACGAGCCAGTAATTGAGATCACGGCTGCTATCAGTCCTGGCAGGGAATCTGCAGCTGCCTGCCAAAGTCTCCCTTTTATCTTGGGGTTGCCAGGCAACCAGGAAGTCAGCAATCCAGGCCAAATGTTCAGCTCAATTCTCCAAGAGTCAAAGAGTTCAGCTCAATTTTTGCTCGTCACGGAGCAGAAGAGCAGCCAAAGCTGCTTTTATACTGTGTGGGGTGTGGCTCCGTGACTCAGCACTTCCTAGGCCTGCTCCACCCCTGCTTCTGTTGTTCCCACCTCTCCTGCCTATGAAACCTAGGGTCCAGCCAGGCCTGATTACCATCAGCCAGGTCTGGAGACGTGGCCTGGGGGGGGAAGAGTCAGGGGATGGAGGTCTCATTATCGCCTCCACCTGGCCTGCCTCTGGCTCCTGGAGCTGAGCCAGGGAAGCCAGTGCTCCAGAGGTAAGTCCTGATGGCCCTTCCCCCTCACTTTCTGACTCATTTTCTGGCAGGGAGCCCGGCTCGGGGGGCGCAGACACAACAAAAGCAATTTATCTGGCCTGCAGCCTGCCATGCGCGGCTGAAGGGCTGTGTGGGGCAGTCCGGCCACAGGGGGAAGTGCAAGCATGGGGAGGTGGTGTGGGCATGGGGGATGCAGGCACAAGGGGCAGCGCGGGTGCAGGTGGGCCGAAACAGTTTGGTTCTTCTTACCTGTAAAAGGTTCAATCTGGAAAGTGTGGTGGAGAGAAGCAGCTGCCAACCCAGAGAACACATGAAGCATCTCCCCAAGCAACTGAGGTTCACCCAGCATCAACCACAAGAAGTTCTGCTGGCTGCAAGATGTTGCTTGATCTTGCGGCCACTTCTTGCAGCCCTTGGTACTGGGCGTGCCTTGGACGCTCAGGAAGATGCTTCATGCAGTGTCTGGGTCGGCGGCTGCTTCTCCCTGCCATTGGTGTTGCCTCTCATCTTGCGTAGCACAGTGAAATTTAGCAAACTTGAGCCACTGCTTTCCTCTTAGTCCCAACTGAAAAGCACTGTAGTGGAGAGAAGCAGCCAAGTGGGTGACCCTCGGGAGAGACACCACACTGGGACGAGACTGCTGCTCTGCTGCGGTGCGCATCTTCCTGCCCTCCCAGAGCTCCGCCACCACTGGGCACTGGCCCCATTGGGATCTGAAGGGCAGGGCACTCGGTCCAGTGGAGGTGTGTGGAAAGTCTGCAGCTTCTTCAGGCCTCCGGGACAGATCAGGTCATCCAAGACTTTGTTCCCCAGGAAGGGCTCAGTCATGGAGGGCGGTGTGCCCAGACCAGGCACTTTCTCTCGGGCATCCCACCTCACATCGGGCAGAGGGAGGAGGCAGTATATGACCGGGAAGCCTGCCTGCTGTTCTTGAAGCCAGAGCCGGGATGTCTGTGAACCCACTTGTATGAGGTGCTCTGCCTTGAGCAGACAGTTGAACTAGAAGACCTCCGAGGTACCTTCTAGCCTGAGATTCTAAAATGCGTGTGTATGTATATATGTATTTATGAGCGAGAGAGAGAGAGAGAGAGATGTGGCTTCTTGGGGGTGCATTTTGGAGAAGTGTCAAGAGAAATGTTAAAAGGGCAATCAGTTTGGAATGAAGAGTTCTCGACTCCTCTGAATACAACAAAATACCTTATTATTATTTTTATTATTATTTATTCGATTTTTATACCGCCCTTCTCCCGAAGGGCGGTGTACAGCCAAGGTAAAACAAATGGTACAATATACAATTAAAAGACAGATTAAAAAACTTATTATATAGTTGGCCTAAAAACTTTAAAATATATAAAACTAAAAAATCCCTTAAAATTAATAATAGAAATTTAAAACCAATAAAATTTAAGCCAGCCCCGCGCGAATAAATAGATGTGTTTTCAATTCGCGGCGAAAGATCTGAAGGTCAGGTATTTGGCGTAAACCCGGGGGAAGTTCGTTCCAGAGGGTGGGAGCCCCCACAGAGAAGGATCTTCCCCTGGGGGCCGCCAGCCGACATTGCTTGGCGGACGGCACCCTGAGAAGTCCCTCTCTGTGAGAGCGTACGGGTCGATGGGAGGCATGAGGTAACAGCAGGCGGTCCCGTAAGTACCGAGGCCCTAAGCCATGGAGCGCTTTAAAGGTAGTAACCAAAACCTTAAACCTTAACACCCGAAAGGCCACAGGTAGCCAGTGCAGCCTGCGCAGGAGCGGTGTTACACGGGAGCTACGCGAAGCTCCCTCTATCACCCGCGCAGCTGCATTCTGGACTAACTGAAGCCTCCGGGTGCACCTCAAGGGGAGCCCCATGTAGAGAGCATTACAATAATCCAAGCGAGAGGTAACGAGCGCATGAGTGACTGTGCACAAGGCATCCCGATCAAGGAAGGGGCGCAACTGCCGAACCAGGCGAACCTGGTGGAAGGCCCTCCTGGAGACGGCTGTCAAATGATCTTCAAACGACAGCTGTTCATCCAGGAGAACACCTAAGTTGCGCACCCTATCCTTTGGGGTCAATAACTCGCCTCCAACAGTCAGCTGTGGCTGCAGCTGACTGAATCGGGGTGCTGGCATCCACAGCCAGTCCGTCTTGGAGGGATTAAGCTTGAGCCTGTTTCTCCCCATCCAGACCCGTACGGCTTCCAAACACCGGGACAGCACTTCAACAGCTTCATTGGAGTGGTCCGGGGTAGAAAAGTACAGCTGAGTATCATCAGCGTACAGCTGGTATCTCACCCCAAAGCCACTGATGATCTCACCCAACGGCTTCATATAGATGTTGAACAGAAGGGGCGAGAGGATCGACCCCTGCGGCACCCCACAAGTGAGGCACCTCGCGGCCGACCTCTGCCCCCCTGTCAGCACCGTCTGCGACCGGTCGGAGAGATAGGAGGAGAACCACCGATACACGGTGCCTCCCACTCCCAATCCCCCCAACCGGCGCAGCAAGATACCATGGTCGATGGTATCAAAAGCCACTGAGACATCTAATAGGACCAGGGCAGAGGAATAACCCCTGTCCCTGGCCCTCCAGAGATCATCCACCAACGCGACTAAAGCTGTCTCCGTGCTGTATCCGGGTCGGAAGCCGGATTGGAACGGGTCTAGATAGACAATTTGCCACCAGACTTGAAATCCTGGGTTTAGAAAACTTAGAACTCCGCCGCCTTTGACATAACCTGAGTTTAACTCATAGAATCATCTATTACAATGTCCTTCCTGTCGAAGACTACTTCAGCTTCAATTGCAACAATGCACGAGCAAACAATAGATTTAAGCTTAATGTAAACCGCGCCAATCTTGATTGCAGAAAATATGACTTCAGTAACAGAGTTGTTAATGCTTGGAATACATTACCTGACTCTGTGGTCTCTTCCCAAAATCCCCAAAGCTTCAACCAAAAATTGTCTACCATTTACCTCACCCCATTCCTAAGAGGTCTGTAAGGAGCGTGCATAAGAGCACCAGCGTGCCTACCATTTCTGTCCTAATGTTCCCTTTGATTGTATCCAACTCGTATAGTTATTTAATGCTTATGCTTATATATATGCTTATATATTGTATAATTATTTCATGCTTATGCTTATATATACTGTGTGACAAAATAAATAAATTAATTAATTAATTAATTAATTAATTAATTAATTAATTAATTAATTCCAAATGAAGTTGGGTCTTCAGGGTAAGAAGACATGAAGAACTTTCAACTGCAAATTTAATTAAATTAATAAGATTAAAAATCTTATTAAAATGAATGACTACAGGCAGCTCTTTAATTTATTAATCCAAAGGGAGCAAAAGAGATAGGATCCCAATGAGGGTCATAGCTATTTAGCTCAGGAATAACAGAATTGAACTGGACTTTGGAGGTCTTCTAGTCCAACCTCCTGCTCAGGCAGGAAAACTGAGGATGCCAAAATCTGAGTGGAGTGCCTGGAAAGGTGTCAGAATAACAAAACAACACTTAGAAGGGACTTTGTAAGGGACCCTATACCATTTCAGAGAAATGGCTGTCCAGTCTTTTCTGAAAAACCTCCAGTGATCAAGCACCCAGAACTTCTGGAGACAAGCAGTTCCACTGGTTAATTGTTCTCATTGTCAGAAAGTTCTCCTTAGTTTTAGGTTGCTGCTCTCTTTGTTCAGTCTCCATCCATTGCTTCTTGTTTTGCCTTCTGCCGCTTTGGAAAATACATTGCCCCACCTTCTTTGTGGCAGCCTCTCAAAAGCTTGTTTTGTGACATGCCTATCACACTCTTGGGCAAAGTATGTGAGCCATTTCCCCCTTTCAGTGTTCCATGAAAGTACATCTGTAATATGTAGATGCAGATAATAAAATCGAAAAATGATAAACAACATTTTTACAGAACTATAGATATGTGACAAGAAGTGGCTGGGAAGGAAGGGTTGGGTGAGGCACCCTGTTGTGCCTCGTCCTCCCTATTCTCCTCAGCTGGGCCCCTCCTGTCACCTCCTGGGACTGCTATCAGATTCAGAGTCTGATAATGAAGAGGAACGGCCTGGCATGCCTCCAGCCCCCAGCCTTGGCTCCATGCCCGGACAGAATGTCAGGAATGAACAAACAAACCTCACTCCTACAGCATGTGAGCAGGGAGCCAGCCACGTGCTAGAATTACCGGCAGCAGATCCAGAGGAAGGGAATTCACAGTGGACGGATCCCCGCTTCCGGAGATCTGAGAGGCGACATCAGCAGAAGGAAGGAAGGGGCAGGCCTGGATAAGTGCTGAGTCATGGAGCCACACCCCACAGCCTATATAAAGGATCAGCTTGAGTCAAGCAACTTTGAGTCAAGCAAAGTCTCCTTTCGTTTGCTGAAGTCACACCTTGGATTCCTGCCTGCCCTGA
Source organism: Ahaetulla prasina (assembly GCF_028640845.1). Taxonomy (NCBI): domain Eukaryota; kingdom Metazoa; phylum Chordata; class Lepidosauria; order Squamata; family Colubridae; genus Ahaetulla; species Ahaetulla prasina. The sequence continues at coordinate 84,368,255 of NC_080543.1, read as the reverse complement.
GAAATCTGAAAGGAATTTGGCAAAGCTGCAGAGGCTTCGTGGCCACACTTGATACAGACTTCCTAGACCCAGTCGTCGGAGGGGGAGGGGGACATGACCCACCCCTTGACACGAGTGACGTTGAGTTGGCCATGCCCACCCATCCACATGACCACACAGCCACGCCCACACAGCCACATGACCACACAGCCACTCCTACACAGCCAGTTACTAGGGCAGAAAACCGGTTGTTAAAAAATTTGAATCCCACCACTGGATAATTTACTGTATGTCCTCATAATGGCTAGGAAGTTCTCTAAAATAAGAATGTGGAAGTTATCCCTTCATCTAGGTATATTTCTTATAGAATTATCAAAATTACAGAAAAAAGCCATGTCAAATGTCAAAAAAGCAAAACAGGATTTATTTTAGTTTACCCAGTTATGATATTTTTACAGAGACCCCTATAAAGGAAATTTGATGTTTTGCCCCATGGTAGAGTGCTAAATAAACTGAAGGTGTTTAGAAGTATACTACAACATTTAGAAATATTAAGCACATTTCACTGATTATCTCCTGGAATATAGGTAGTGTAAATCTTTAGTTTAGATAATTATTAGAAACATTGAAATAAACAGTTGGAGACATTTTATAGAAATCTGTTTGTGGTTATCTATTTATTAACAGATAAGGAATTTCAAAGGAATTCTGTTTCAGAAGATCAATATATCCAGAGTGGTAGAAGAAGATATGCATCACTTCTGCAAATGAGAAATTCTGAGACTCTGGTGGATGCTTTCTAGCAGTCTAGAAAATTGATCAATAGTAATTCGTATTTTCAAGTTTATATTATGTTGTTCAGAGATGGAGGATGCTTGCATGTGGATTTTCGAATGGAAAAATATTTTTGATTGATTATGTACTATCAAGTTGATGTTAGCTTTTAATGACCAGGTACATAGATTTTAAATAATCTATCCCCAACCTGATCTTCAGGTATTCCAGTGGTGTACCCATTGCCACTACAATTGAGTTCATTCATTTTACTAATAGTCATCCTGTTTTTCTCTTTCCTTTCATCTTTCCCAGCATTGTAGGCTGCCTGGAGTTTCTAGGGCTTCACATAATGTGCCAAAATATTTAAGCCTAAGCATCTATGATCCATTTGTTTTCAATGAGTCTTAAAGTTTTAAAAAAATCAAAATCTATTATCCATTTGTTTTCTTGGAGTCTTCTCCTACATTAAAGTTTAAAAATATCAACATTCTGTCCTGCTTCTTCAAAATGTAAGAAAACTATTTAGATCAGGCTAACAATTTCTGCCCAGGCTGGGATGGCACTACTTATAAAATATTACAGAACCTACCTTGGGATTGCAAAATAAGAATATCTGAACTATAATTTGATCTTGAAGTCAGGTAGATTGGCCAAAATGAAGAAAAATGCTATTATAATTTTAATAGATAAATCTGGATTCTCTGAAACCAGTTTATCAGCTGATCATGTTATTGCTGTATGTCTATGAAATGATGGAAAAATTGATGAATAATAGGCTGCTGTTCCATCTATAAAAGTTATATTTTGACTCTAAAGCAAATCAGTTATATTAAATCAATGAAAACTGTTCTGGTTCTGAATCTATCCCTTCAAAGAGACTACAACTCTCTCCAAAAGAAATAAAGATTCCATCTTCAAGCTTTTATCTCTGAATAATTACGGGGGCCAAAAATATTTGCCACAACTACCTATCTCCATTTCAATTCTACACTTCTACACAATTCTTAGAAACATTAGAATTTGTTTCACATTGGTCCATGTTCTAATCCTACTTATTTATTTATTTATTTATTTATTTATTTTTCATATTTTTATACCGCCCTTTTCCGAGGACTCAGGGTGGTTTAGAGCATAGATAAAACATAAATATCGAAAAATTTAAAATACAATATTCATTAAAAATCTAATTCAATAGGCTGAATATTTAAAATAAATAAGTAAAATTATAAAAATAAATTAAACCCCCTTAAAAACCCCACTAACAAACCCTCGATTAAAATTTATCATTAGGCCAGCCCTGCTTGGTGAAAAAAGAAAGTTTTGAGCTCGCGCTTAAAGGTCCGAAGATCAGGGAGAAGACGTAGTCCCACAGGTAGTTCATTCCACAGGGCCGGAGCCCCCACAGAGAACACTCTTCCCCTGGGGGCCGCCAGCCGACATTGTTTGGCCGATGGCACCCTAAGGAGGCCCTCCCTGTGAGAGCGCACCGGTCGATGGGAGGTTACTGGCGGCAGCAGGCGGTCCCGTAATTTAATATGTTGCAAAAACCAGAACAAAAACTTTTAGTATTTTCTCAGCCTCTCCAAATTGGAATTCTCCAGTATTCCTGTGTAAGCCCTACAGGTCTCATATCTAAATTTTAAAATAATCAACATGCTTTGAAATAGCTTTTTTTTTTTTTTTTTTACTTTGTCAGGACTTCGTTAAGAAGATACCAAACTAGGTCAGGTGTATATAGAGAGTTGAACTAATTTATGGCTCAAAGGTGCAAAGATCCAGAAGAGTTAAATTAGTTATTGCTCTGTGTTTGTTATGTTTCATAACTATAAATACTGCTAATGGAAATTTCACTCCTTAAATGGGCCATTTGGCTCTATGTGCCTTACTTTGGAGACAATGTGTTGTTGTTCATTCTTACAGTAACGTTAATGAAGTACTATTCTCTCATTTACCAAGATTCTATGTGTGACCTCTAGGCATTGGCACTTGTCCCACACCAGCTAAGCCTTTTTAGAGACAATCCCAGATAATATCTGGAGCCTACAGTATATTGGTCTCTTGGTCATTGCTATTCAGAATGAATATATTCTAGAATTCCTGCCTTAATAATTAAGGATTGTATTAAATTTTTTTGTCATTCAGAAAATGCTATTGCTATTAGCTGGCCAGCATGATTCAGTTTCTTGGAATGTGCCAAATTTTAGGATATAGTTCATAAAACCTATTGTAACTAATAATATTGATTATTTAGTTATTAATGTTTATTTTTTATCTTTTATTTTGTAAGCCTACATTTCTATTTTATTTCTTTTCCAGTAGAATGCTAGTCAGTGACTGTAATAATGGGCTGACTGATTGACTGAATTGCACATAACACCGTTTTAATTATTAATTTTAATTATCGAGAAGTTTGATTGAACTCGTGAGAAGGTCTTTTACAGTGTGTTTCCCTGGACCCAACAGCAAGGAAAGTGATGGAGCTTGAAAGGTTAGACCTGTGTCCCGCTTCTCACCTGTCCTACCTGCCACCCCCAAATTGCATCCCTAAAGGGGATGGGTGGCTAAGCGAGGGGCAGGAGCCCTGTCATGCCCGGTGAGGGGGGAGAAGAGACGGCAAGGGGAGCCACATCTCACTCCACGCGTCTCACTTTTCCTCTCCCCACCACCCTTCTCGATAAAGAGACAGTGGGGAAGGGAAGCAGCCAGGCTGTTGTTGCCATTGGGGTAGGGTGTGACATGTTGGGCCGCTTGGCCAGCGCAAAGAACAGGGAGGGCATGTCCCCACATTCCCCCCCCCTCTGGCCTCCTCAATTCATTTTGGTTGCATGGCAAGCAACCAGAGGAAATGGTGGGACCAGCTGCACATGCGTGTAAGTAGTTGGTGGTGGGGGCTTATTTTGTGGTGGTGGCTTATATTATTGCATGCTCTGGAAAGCCCGATTGGGCTTATTATCCAGACATGTCTTATTTTCGGGGAAACATGAGATATCCTTATAAGAAACAATTTTTTCCATATTTACTGTATAAGATTTGGGTGTATCAATGCTTCTCAGGTGGAGAGCCAGACTGGTATTTCCCTATAGTTTTGTTGTTTAATTTTATCCCACACTGATAACAATGTGTTTCTTACATAATGCCTTTGGAAATATTGATGTGCCGTGTTTCTCCCATACCAGCATGCCACCCTAGTTGAAAGTCATGACCCTTCAATAATAATAGTCTTCTATTCTTCAAAGTTATCCACTTTTCACCCACGTGAGTGCAGTTGCTTGGTAATACAATTACCAATCAGGCAGGCCAAAACCTCCTTTCCCTTTTGACTCTTGCAGTAGTTTCAATTTTATTCTCAGTTTTTTTCCTTGCCAAATGAATTTCAACATTATTTTATTCAGTTCCTCAAAATATTTTTTCTCTAGTTTTATTGGTATTGCTTGGAATAAAAATGTATCTTCAGGAGTATGTTCATCTTTATTGCGGCTATTCTACCCATCATAGAAAGTTGCAAGCTTTTCCATCTCTCAATATCCAGTTTAATTAAGTGCATTAATTTTTTATAATTATCCTCTTTGATTGTTATACATCTTACTGTTAGGTAGATTCCTAAGTATTTCACTTTTTTCACTATCTGGATATTCATTTTCTTTGTTAATTCATCCCTCTGTTTATTTGTAAGATTTTTAATCATCATTTTGGTTTTTCCTTTGTTTATTTTAAGTCCAGCAACCTCTCCATATTCCTCTAATTTCTCTATGAGTCTCAGGCCTGATTTTAATGGTTTCTCTAAAATAAAAACTAAATCATCTGCAAAAGCTTGTAATTTGTACTTTTCTCTTTTAATTTCCATTCCATTGATTTGCTCATCTTACCTGATGTTTCTGGTTAGTACTTCCAATGTTAAGATAAATAACAATGGAGATAATGGGCAGCCTTACCTTGTACCTTTTTGACCTTTTCAGTCACTTCACTGTTCACAATTACTTTGGCTTTCTGCTTTGTGTATATTGCCTTGAACATGTTTATAAATTTATCTCCAAAATCCATATGTCTTAATTGTTGTAACATGAATTGCCAGTTCACATTATCAAATGATTTTTGGGTGTCTAAAAACAACAGTGCCAATTGCTTTTCACTATGCATTTCCCTTTTATTCCAATGTATCTAATATTGTTCTCATATTATTTCTTATCTGCCTTTTGGGTAGGAAGCCATTTTGGTCCAAGTTATGAACTCCTTCAAAAAAACTCTTATTTATTTATTTATTTATTTATTATTTATTTATTAAATTTTTATACCGCCCTTCTCCCGAAGGACTCAGGGCGGTGTACAGCCAAGGGTAAAAAACAAAATATATACAATTAAGATAACAATTAAAACAAAGCAAATTATAAAGGCTGATAGTTAAAAATTAAATTTTAAATTTTAAAATAGTAAGAAAACCCAATTAAAATCCAACACTAGTTATGCCAGTCCCGCTTGAATGAATAAATGTGTTTTGAGCTCACGACGGAAGGTCCAAAGATCAGGCACTTGACGCAGGCCAGGGGGAAGTTCGTTCCAGAGCATCACTGCCCCCACAGAGAAGGCCCTACTCCTGGGGGCCGCCAGCTGACACTGTTTGGCGGACGGCACCCTGAGAAGACCCTCTCTGTGAGAGCGTACGGGTCGGTGGGAGGCAAAGGGTAACAGCAGGCGGTCTCGTAAGTACCCGGGTCCTAAGCCATGGAGCGCTTTAAAGATGGTAACCAAAATCTTGAAGCGCACCCGAAAAACCACAGGAAGCCAGTGCAGACTACGGAGCAGCAATGTCACATGGGAGCCACGAGCGGCTCCTGTTACTACTCACACAGCCGCATTCTGGACTAACTGCAGCCTCCGGGTGCACCTCAAGGGCAGCCCCATGTAGAGAGCATTGCAATAATCCAGCCTAGACGTAACCAGAGCATGAGTGACCGTGCATAAGGCATCCCGGTCAAGGAAGGGACGCAACTGGCGGACCAAGCGAACTTGGTAAAAGGCCCTCCTGGAGACGGCCGCCAGATGTTCATCAAAAGACAGCCGTCCATCCAGGAGGACGCCCAAGTTGCGAACCACCTCCTTTGGGGCCACTAACTCGCCCCCAACAGTCAGCTGCAGATGCAGCTGACTGTACCGGGATGCCGGCATCCACAGCCACTCCGTCTTGGAGGGATTGAGCTTGAGTCTGTTTCTCCCCATCCAGACCCGTACAGCTTCCAGGCATCGGGACAGCACTTTGACTGCTTCGTTGGGGTGGTCCGGGGTGGAAAAGATGATAACTCACCCCGAAACCACTGATGACCTCACCCAGCGGCTTCATGTAGATGTTGAACAGGGTAGGTGAGAGAATCGACCCCTGAGGCACCCCACAAGTGAGGCGCCTCGAGGATGACCTCTGCCCCCCTGTCAACACCGTCTGCGACCGGTCAGAGAGGTAGGAGGAGAACCACCGATAAACGGTGCCCCCCACTCCCAATCCCTCCAACCGGCGCAGTAGGATACCATGGTTGATGGTATCAAAAGCCGCTGAGAGATCTAATAGGACCAAAGCAGAGGAACAACCCCTGTCCCTGTCCCTCCAGAGGTCATCCACCAACGCGACCAAAGCCGTCTCCGTGCTATAACTGGGTCGGAAGCCGGACTGGAACGGGTCTAGATAGACAGCTTCCTCCAGGTGCCGGGGGAGCTGCCATGCAACCACACTCTCTACAACCTTCGCCACAAAGCGAAGGTTGGAGACTGGACGATAATTTCCCAAAATAGCTGGGTCCAGGGAAGGCTTCTTGAGGAGGGGTCTCACCACCACCTCTTTCAAGGCGGCGGGGAAAACCCCTTCCATCAAAGAAGCATTTATAATCCCCTGGAGCCAGCCTCGTGTCACTTCCTGAGCAGCCAGCACTAACCAGGAAGGACACGGGTCCAGTAAACATGTAGTTGCATGTAACCTCCCCAGCAACCTGTCCACGTCCTCGAGAGCCACAGAATCAAACCCATCCCAAATAACCTCAACAAGACGAGTCTCTGTCATCTCGGCTGGATCATCGCAATCTTGGTCCAAACTATCCCGAAGCTGAACGATTTTATCGTATAGATAACCGTTAAACTCCTCAGCTCGTCCCTGTAAGGGGTCATCCCGTCCCTCTTGGTGAAGGAGGAAACGGGTCACCTGAAACAAGGCGGCCGGGCGGTTATCTGCCGATGCAATGAGGGTGGAAACGTAGGAACGCTTCGCCTCCCTCATTGCCACTAGGTAAGTCCTAGTAAAGGACCTCACTAGTGTCCGATCAGCCTCGGAACGGCTAGACCTCCAAGTACTCTCTAGGCGTCTTCTCCAGCATTTCATCTCTCTCAGCTCCTCGGAAAACTAGGGAGCCAATTGAGATCTGCACCGGGTCAGAGGCCGCAAAGGCACGACACGGTCCAAAGCCCCAGCCGCGGCCCGTTCCCAGGCCGCAACCAGTTCTTCAGTCGTGCCGTGGGTAAGATCCTCAGGAAACGGCCCAAGCTCCGTCAGGAACCTCTCCGGGTCCATCAGGCGCCTGGGACGGAACCAACGCATTGGCTCCGTCTCCCTGCAGTGGTGAGCGGCAGTCCGAAAGTCTAGGCGAAGAAGAAAATGATCTGACCATGACACCGGTTCTTTCACTATATCTCCTAAATCCAGATCATTTACCCACTGACCAGAGATAAAAATCAAGTCTAGCGCGCCTCCCCCGATGTGTGTAGGGCCATCAATTACTTGAATCAGGTCCAAGGCCGACATAGAGGCCTGGAACTCCTGAACCACCGTTGATGACAAGCCGGCTGATGGCAAATTGAAATCCCCCAAGACCAAAAGTCTGGGAATCTCAACCGCCACGCCAGCAAGCACCTCTAGTAGTTCAGGTAGGGCTGTAGTCACGCAGCAAGGAGCCAGGTACGTGATCAACAGCCCCATCTGATTCCGGTGGCCCCACTTCACAAGGAGGGATTCACAACCAGCTATCTGAGGAACAGTGGACTCCCTCGGCTCCAGACTTTCTTTAATCACAACCGCCACCCCCCCCACCCCTGCCTTGGGCCCTCGGCTGATGAAATGCACGGAAAACCAGAGGGCACAGTTCAACCAGGGGTACACCCCCTTCTGTGCCCAGCCAGGTCTTCGTAATGCCCATAAAGTCCGCAGACTCCCTCTGAATAAGGTCACAAATCAGGGGAGCCTTATTGACCACGACCGGGCATTGCAAAGCATTAGCCGAAGACTCAGGCTCTGAGGGTCTTGACCATCCAGGGAACGAGTAAGGACTGAGGGGCCGGAGCTTTTAGACATCGAACACGTGCTCCCGAAGAACGATGCGGCCCCCTGCCTCCGCCATATCTGCCCCTCCCACTTACCGTACAGATGGAGTAGCATTCTCTGCTCTGTACAATCCCCTCCCCCCCTGTCTTTGGACCAGATAAAATAGTGTTGTGAGCAAGCGCTGGGACTGGACATACCCTCCCCGATGGGTTACTCCCCCCACCCGTCAATCCCCTCCCCCCCCTTAAAAACCCCTTATTTAAAAACCTATTAAAAAACCCCCAAAGATTCTTCTTCGATGCATACCACCTCTCTGGGTCCCAAGACCCTTCATTAAGGTAGGCCCTCGATAAAGCAGAGGGCCACTCCTGCGAGGCGGGGGAACCTCGCAGCCGTAAGAGCTCAAGCACCGAGTAACTCATAAAAATCAAATAACAGCAGAAAAAAGGGTGTTCCAGGCCGGCAAGATCTCTACAGGTGTAATAAAACCAACCCCACTGTCTGTATAAGATGTATTCAAACTGGGATCGAACTGTCCGAAGTCCACTGATGGAATTAGCGGACCGGTACACCGCTGCCAGGCAATCACCATAAGGAACGGCCAGTCTTTCTGCTACTATTGAGGTGAATATTTTATAGTTGGCATTTAATAAGGATATGGGTAGGTTTTTTAAAATTTGTGTTAAATCTGAGTTCTCTTTTGGTACCAAAGTGATGTTAGCTTCCATCCATGATTTTGGTATCTTTGCTTCAAATAGAACTGCATTGTATAACTCTAATAATGATTGGCCCAGAGTATATTGTAGCGCTTTATATATTTCTGCCAGTAACCCATCTGGACCAGGTGTTTTGTTGCTTTGTTGTTTTTTTAATTGCTTCTGCTAGTTCTGTCATTGTTATCCTCTCGTTCACCATAGATTTTGTTGCTTCTGGAACCTTAGGCAAGTTAGCTTTTTCCAGGTATTGTAATATATTTTCTTCTGGATGTTGCTCATCATCATCATATAGTTTCCTATAGAAGTCCTGGATAATATTCTTTTTTTCTTCAGTTTGATAACGTGAAGTTCCATCTTTGTCTTGCAATTTACTTATTCATTTTTTCTTTTTCTCCTTTTTCAGTTTGTAAGCTAGCCATCTCCCTGGCTTGTTTGCATTCTCAAAAAAGTTTTGTTTCATATTTTTTATATGTTGTGCCAGGTCTTCTTTTTCAAGGATGTTCAATTTGTGTTTAGTTAGTTCCATTTGCCATTTTATATTTATTTTTCGTGGTTCCTTTTGTAACTCTGCTTCAAGTCTTTTATATTCTTCTTCTAAAGTTCTTTGTTGTTGCTTCTTCATTTTATTTTTCTTTGCTATAGATGTTATAGGAACTCCTCTCATATATGCTTTTGCTGTGACCCATAGGTTTTGTAATGACATATTTTCTTTCCTATTTTCTTTAAAGAAGAATCCCATTTGTTTTCCAACATCTGACTAAATTCTATATTATTTAATATTAATTGGTTCAGAGTCATCTTGTACTTTTCTTTCATCCTTTCCAGCTATTTCTCACTGGATTGTGATCTGCCCATAGATTTGTATCTATTTCTACCTCATATACATTAGTAATTAATTTCATTGACATCCACACCGTATCTATTCTGGACCAGGATTGAGGTCTGTTAGAATAAAATGTGTATTGGTTTTTCACCTGGTTACTCTCTCTCCATACATCTTGCATGTTTAACTCTTCTGCCATTTTAAAGAAGGTTTATTTATTTTATTTATTTATTTATTTATTTTGTCACAACAATATATGTAGGTATCATACAAAAATATTATATAGTATATAAACACATATATGAGTAAATATAAGGAGGTATAAGCATATATATATATAGAAAGAAGAAAAGAAAAACAATAGGACAGGAACGGTAGGCACGTTTGTGTGCTTATGCACGCCCCTTATGGTCCTCTTAGGAATGGGGTGAGGTCAATAGTAGAAAGTTTTTGGTTAAAGCTTTTAGGATTATGAGAAGAGACCACAGAGTCAGGTAAAGTATTCCAAGCACTGATGATTCTGTTACAGAAGTCATATTTTCTGCAATCTAGATTAAAGCGGTTGACATTAAGTTTAAATCTATTAGTTGCTCTAGTATTATTGCAATTGAAGCTGAAGTAGTCTTTGACAGGAAGGACATTACAATAGATGATTCTGTGAGTTAGACTTAGGTCTTGTCGAAGGCGACGGAGTTCCAAGTTTTCTAAGCCTAGGATTTCAAGTCTGGTGGCGTAAGGTATTTTATTGTTTTCAGAGGAATGGAGAACTCTTCTTGTAAAATATTTCTGGACACGTTCAATTGTGTTGATGTCAGAGATGTGGTGAGGGTTCCAAACAGGTGAGCTGTATTCTAGAATTGGTCTAGCAAATGTTTTATATGCTCTGGTTAGTAGTGTGGTGTTTTTGGAAAAGAAGCTACGCAAGATTAGGTTTACAACTCTTAGAGCTTTTTTTGCTATGTAGTTGCAGTGGGCTTTGGCACTTAGATCATTTGACATGAAAACTCCAAGGTCTTTAACGGGATGGGGGTTGTCTGTAAGGTAATGTCCATCTAGTATGTACTTAGTGTTTGGGTTCTTTTTTCCTATATGTAAGACTGAGCATTTGCTGGTTGAAATTTGGAGCTGCCAATTTTTAGACCAAGCGGTTAGATGATCAAGGTCGTTTTGAATGATAGAAGTATTGTCTGTGGTGTTAAATAGTTTGACATCGTCAGCAAAGAGAACACAATTACTTGAGATATGGTCACAAAGATCATTAATGTATAGTATAAAGAGTGTTGGTCCAAGGACGCTGCCTTGAGGAACGCCACTCTTGACAGGAACAGGATTTGATAAAGCATTGCCAATTTTGACCACTTGTTGTTTGTTAGATAGGATCCTTCCCTCTTCAGCATTATATATTTGGTTAGCCTGAATTGTTTCTTTAACATACAACACCACACCCCTCTTCTTTTGTTGTGATAATGACACAAATAATTTCCCCAATTTAGAATATTCCAGTAGTTGTTTATTTTTTTCTTTTATATGGACTTCTTGTAGTGATATTATGTATAGATTCAACCTTGTAATTTATTGAAGGTTTTCTTCCTTTTCATGGGTGAGTTCAATCTGTTAATGTTTAATGATAGTATCTTAAGATCTTCTTGCATTGTTCTATCTATATCTGGGTCTTATATTCCTTGTTATTCTTATTTCTCTTGGTTCTTTGGCTCTTGCGCCATTGCTCTCTGTTTGGTCCCTTTTCTCTTTTTCACTTTCCTTTTGCTGCAGTTTATTTTCTTCTGTAGCAGGCATCCTTTGATCTCTATCTTCTATTGTTTCCCTCTCCTCCAGTTCCTCTTCAGTACTGAAATGGTGATTGTAAAACTCCATCGCTTTATCCAGTGTGTCCACTCTATGTCTCTTTTCATGCCTGAAATCCTGAACATTCTTATGTCTTATACGGACTCACACAATTTTAATCTCATATCAGCGTTAGATTCATTTTCAAACAATAAATTATGCCTAGACTATATGAAATCATATTGTTCAATAGTGCCTCCGTATGGGCACCAACTCTTCAAAGGTTGAGGGTTGACAAATTCAAACTAATGTTAAGAATGTAGGATACAACCATTCTTTAAAACCTGAAGCCATTGACTGGAAATTATATGATCAACCAATTCTCTAGTATACTCCAATTTTCTTGTGTACTTTTGATTTTTAAAATATTTTAGTAATATCAAATTTTCAATTAAGATAAATACATTTTGAAATACATTCAATGTCTCTGAAGTTGTATGAGCCTGCTGTGAACTATTTTGCCCGTATGAGTTCTTTGTACAGATAATAGCCACATAAACAGTTGGTTGCAGCTGCAACCTTGCAATTGTGGATGTCACCACATGAGAGAAAAGAAAATGACAGATTGAAAAAATGAGCAAGTCCTACTTCATAGGAAATACAAAGGATTCATTTTCAGCCATCATGCAGAAATTGTTTGCTTGTTATCGTTTTAATGATGTATTTCTTTATCTTTCAGCAAGCTAAGCATTCTGGAACAGGAAATCATATTATTGGCTTTTCTATTTGTAGAAAAAATTATTTTATTGTAAAATAGGGGTAACAAATATGGGCTGCAGCAAAGTAGTCCCAAAAATGTAACTCTTTGCTGCTATCTAATTGACACAGATTTTTGCAGCCTGGATCTGGTTTCCTTATTGTAAGGAGCTATATCAATTATAATCTCCTCTCCACATCAATAAATAAATGTTAATATATAATGTCAGTCTACACAAGTCCTTGGAATAAATCACATCAGTGACTATGTCTCCTGCTTTAAATAAATTATTGCAGTGAAACTACAATTGTCACATCTGCAGCATAGATCTCTGTGATGACAAATGAATTCAGCTCTCTCAATAGTGCCGAATGCTCCTTATATCATATCTGCAAAAATTAATCTGCCCAAATGTGTTAGAGTTAACTGATTGTATAGATTTGAATTATACACTAGCTGCAGATTACCATCTGTCCTTCATGCTTTTTGAAGTCCTTTTCTAAATCTTCAATAAGAATTCTTATGAATGTCCTTGAAATATTGAACAGAATGTATTTATTGGACTGCCTGGGGAATATTCACCTTCTAACTATGCTTTCTTAGAATTTGGCTAATCAGCATAGTGTAAGTCAAACTGCAAGTTTCAAAACATGAAATGAAACATGCTATACAGGAAATTACATTACAATGAAATTAAGTCACAGATTAATTCAACCAATTTAGCAACAAATTGTAGGACATTGGTTCTTATCAAATTAATTAACTAGAAAGATTTCATTATAGCTATTCTTAGATCCATGACTGCACAAGAATTTCCATCAAACAATTCTCACCAATGTGTTCTCATCTCTTCAGACTGTTTTTTTCTTTTTGCTTCATTCATTCCTCCTTATATAACATCACCATGAGTCACAGATCTTGTATTTTCAAGATTTAGATCCTTTTAAAAGGCTAATAAGTAAATGAGGAACATGCAGAGAAAAATCTAAAAATCTAAATTTGTTTTATTACATTCTTCATATAGTCAATTCTTTCTCCTTAAAAAAAATCTTCCAACATTTTATTCCAGCAATATAATGATTTAATTCACTCTTTTCAAGTGCATTTGTCAGAGTGTGCACAGTGTGACTATTTTGAGACAACCCAGGAGCAAAATACAGTAAACAGAGGTTTGTCTTTCAAATAGTGGTTATCTACAAGGAATATATACATACACATACTAGGCAAAGTCAGGCCATCAATCATCAACTATAACATGGAAGCACACACACACACACAGAGACACCCTCACAGGGCCTCTCTTATATATACAGTCTCTTAAAGTTGTATCAGTTAAATAACCCTGCTAGCCCATTCTCATTGCATCATCATTTCAATATTACAGCATTACAGTAGCTGTTCAGTTATTAAATCATTACCTTAACACCACTCCCATTTAAAACTAAACAACTTTAACATATTCATGATGCTTTCTATCTCTATTATGTTCACGCCTCCTGCTTCGGTTTCTACTCTCACTGCTACAAACACTACTAGTACCATTACTACTACAGCTGCTGGAACTGCTCCTAGTTTCATTTTTTAATGACTCCGTACAATCTGTTTCTTTAATTTTCATTACATCCTGCTTATAATCTCTTTGTTGAATAGCTTCACTTTCTGTTTTCACTAGCTCAGTTTCCTCAGTTTGATTTCTCTGCCTGCCTGACATTCTCTTTAACTTCCTCCATTTATCTTGTTTTTCCTTAGGCAATGACCATGACCATATCTCTTGGTACTAATGGGGTTCATTATGAATACTACCTACTCTAACCCCACTTGCAGTGAACTACTCAGGAGGTATACCTTTATTACACCTTTCAGATATAACTCCTAGGTATAACTCTGTTTGTTTGCCTTGAGTTTTTCTTACTTACAGGATACATCCTGGACTTTGACTCCTTACAAACAGTGCAATGTAAATATACATTGCATTTCTTTATGCTAAGTCCCTCAGCTAGGTCTGACATCTTCTGCAGTACTCTAAAACCTGCATGCACCAATCTTCTATGCAATAAATGTACACAATTGTCATATGTGGGAGTGTTTGTAAGTGTTTGCGCACAACTATTCTCCTGCCTTTCTAGAATGTACAGATTATACTTCTTAACCCCTCATGCACTAATTCTTCCACCTTTCCTGATGGAGTACTGTCCTTCTACAAACAGTATTTCATAACCTTGACTGTCTAACCTGGAAACACTCAACTGATTATGATCTAGGTCAGGTACATATAAGACATTGTCTAATGTTTCTCCTATCTCAGGCACATAGACTTTACCTTCCCTTTTAACAGCAGATTGTTGACTATTGGCCAAACTAACAAATGTTTGCTTAGCTGGTCTCAAGCCAGAAAATCTTTGTGCATTATTAGCAATATGCTGACTCGCCCCACTGTCCAACACCAAAGTATTCCTGGTGTTTTCAAATGCTGTTGCTGCCAGGGAAAACAATGATGAAGAAGCCCTCCTCATGTGTTGAATAGCCCTATGCCTTTGTCTTGCTGCTCCTCTGTTTCTCCACTCAGGGGAGTGTCTCTAGAGATGCTCTGTAGAACCACACATGTAGCAATACTTCACTGTGTAAACAGTCTCAGCCATTCTGCTTGTATCTTGGGATGTTGCAGATGTTGGCCTGTGCTGAGCATTATCCTCTCCAGCCGTTTCTATTCTTCCTCCAACAATCAGCCAGTTAAATACATCATGGTTAAGTCTCTCTCTTGCATGGACTCTAAGCTAGTTACAAGAATGTCTCATGAAGCGTCCAACGAACTGAGCACCACAAATACCTTGTATGTCTCAATAAACATCATTCTTCTTTCCTCTAATTCTAGGAATGTCTTTCTCATAGCCTGTAGATGTGTGGACATGCTCTCCTCCGGTTTCAGTTGTGCTTTACAGTCTCCTTGTCAGCAACACTTTACTGGTTGCAGTCTCTCTAACATACACACTGCTCAACACCTCCAGCACTCTTTTGCAGACTGGAGACCCCCAACGTGTATCAGTTGACTGTCCTCTAAAGCCAGAATTATGCTGGCTAATGCCTTTTCATTTCTTCTCCAGTCTCCATCATCCAGGACTGCTGGTAGATCAGTAACTATCATTCACAACTCCTCCCTTCGCAGGTGCATCTCCATCTTTACACTCCAGGAGAGGTAGTTTGTCTCATTCAGCCAAGATGTCAGCTTGACTCATGAGTTAATTAGGGCATCTGTCAGAACCTTGACACGAGACACTACAAAATCTCCTCCCACTATGCTGATGGAAGCCATGTTGCCTGTTTTCATTACAAGCACTAACCACTAACTCACCATGATGCACAACCCCTCTGACTCTGGTGCAAGCTCTTCCTGGGTTTCCCTTCTCTCTGGTTTCTCTAATCACTCTGGCCTTCTCTCTGGACTGGGCCCATAACCTGTCAGAGTGTACACAGTGTGACTATTTTAAGACAACCCAGGAGCAAAATACAATAAACAGAAGTTTATCTTTCAAATAGTGGTTTATCTACAAAGAATATATACATACACATACTAGGCAAAATCAGGCAATCAATCATCAACTATAGCACGGAATCACACACACACACACAGAGAGAGACTCCTTTACAAGGCCTCTCATATATATACAGCCTCTTAAACTTGTATCACTTAAATAACCCTGTTGACTCATTCTCATTGCATCATCATTTCAGTATTACAGCATTACAGTTATTAAATCATTACTTTAACTGTTTTCATATAACATCTACTTCAGAACCTCTGCAAGATCTAGGATAATGGCATACGTTCAGCTGTTTCTTGGCAGATACAGTTTTGGAAAGTGTTCCTTAAAAATAGAGAAATCTGACAACCATTGTACAAATACTATAAAATAATTATGGGGGAAATGCCATAGCTTAATAGTAAACTGCAGATGATATTAATTTAGACACAAATGGAATATTATATAGAATCCCAATTTACAGTACATTAAGTTACAATTTACTTAACTAAAATTTCTTTCATAAGACACGATTGAATTCCTAAATCACATTTAACAATAAATCTTGAAGGACAAGCTATAATGGATGCATTGTAGACAACCAAATGATGACTCAAGCAGTGTGTGAACAAACATGTCTGCCTTTTTTATTTTCAAGATAGAGGATCTTAAATCAGCATCTATTCATTTTATGGTCCTTTGAGTAAATTCTGCTTTACTGTGGATAAGTAGGTTACACCAAAGCATCAGTTATTAATTTAAATAATTATTTAAATTATTAATTTAAATAAGGTCACAATATTTGTTTCAGAGCCTAAAAGTAGTCCACCATTAACTCTGAGTTCTGAATTTAAAATTTGATTCAAAAATAAATGATAGTCTTTATTTTTCCATAAACAGAATATCAGATACTTTAAATTTACTGGATAGAAATTTACAGATTTACATAAATTTAGACTGATAGAAGTGATAGCTACAAAGGCTTTTCACAGTAACAATCCATGCTGAATTATAACTCTTCTTGAGATCAAAAAGAATTTCATAAGAAATTTGTGGTATGTCATTGTGGTTTTTTTAGTTAAAATGAAAAGAATTAAACTCTTATTAGGTATCTCTTTACTAATGAAAAGCTTCTATCAACAAAATGGAATAGAGTATAATTTTAATTACAACAATCTTTTCTATAATAATATGGCACTCCTAGATTTGCTCAATACAGTATGGAAGTACTTCGAGGAAATTTATAAGATATAATTGTTTGCAGGAAAAATGAGAATATCTAATAGCATCCCTTTTCCATTCCACCATTCATCCATGTGGTAAAATAGTTTTATTTTTTCCTTTCAAATAACTTTTTGAATGTCAGCCATTAAATGTTATCTATACACGCCAGGCATTGATGGGATACAACGGACATCTCCTTACTTTTTGTTACATATAGTGACATGAAATAAAACCGAGATGTGACAGCTTTTATTAATAAAATTTTCATTAAAATTAGCCTTTACATTTACATAGCTATTTTTTTCAACTGGAAAGGTTGCAAAATATTAGAGAAATGCTGGCAACCACATCGTATGAGAATTCTGTAATACTCCACACTGGAACTTTTAAAGAAAATATTAGATAACCATTTGTCTGAAGTCTGAAGGGTTTCCTGCCTAAGCAAGGGATTGGACTAGAACACCTCTAAGGTCCCTTCCAACTCTGTTATTCTATTCTAATTCAATATAATGTAAACACAAGCAATAGAATATAATCCAACCAGTGCCTTCAACTTTAAAAGAGCTGATTTTAACAAACTCAGAGAGACTCTAAGCAACGTTTCATGGATAAAAATCCTAAAGGGGAAAACAACTCAAGAAGTGTGGGAAACACTGAAAAATATCATCATAAAAGCCCAGTTCAATACAATACCACAAAAAAAGAAAAACAAGAAATCCAAGAAAAAACTAGCATGACAGTGTTGAGGGAATTATTTGTTTAGCAGAGTGATGGCGTTCGAGAAGAAACTGTTCTTGTGCCTAGTTGTTCTCATGTGCAGTGCTCTATAGCGTCATTTTGAAGGTAGGAATTTATATCCAGTATGTGAGGGATTTGTAAATATTTTCACAACCCTCTTTTTGATTCGCGCAGTATACGGGTCCTCAATAGAAGGCAGGTTGGTAGCAATTGTTTTTTCTACAGTTCTAATTATCTTCTGAAGTCTGTGTCTTCTTGTTGGGTTGCAGAACCAAACCAGACAGTTATAGAGGTGCAGATGACAGACTCAATCATTCCTCTGTAGAACTGGAATCAGCAGCTCCTTGGGCAGTTTGAGCTTATTGAGTTGGCGCAGAAAGAACATTCTCTGTTGTCCTTTTTTGATGACATTTTTGATGTTAGCTGTCCATTTTAGATCTTGAGATATGGTAGAAACTAGACATTTGAAGGTTTCTACTGTTGATACTGTGTTGTCTAGTATTGTGAGAGGAGGAAGTATGGAAGGGTTTCTCCTAAAGTCTACCGCAATTTCTATGGTTTTGAGTGTGTTCAATTCCAGATTGTTCTGGTCGCACCACGAGGCTAGTCATTCAACCTCCCGTCTGTATGCGGATTCATCATTGTCTCGAATGAGACCGATCATTGTTGTGTCATCTGCGAACTTCAGTAGTTTAACAGATGGATTGTTAGAGATGCAGTCATTGGTATACAGAGAGAAGAAAAGTGGAGAGAGAACACAGCCTTGGGGGAGAGGGGCTGTGCTAATTGTACAGGTATCTGATGTGATTCTGCTTAGCTTCACCTGCTGCTTCCTGTTTGTTAGGAAGCTTGTGATCCACTTACAAGTCTGTTCAGGTACCTGTAGCTGGTTTAGCTTATTCTTTGACAATTCTTTGACAAAGTGACTAAATTACTGTGTTTCCCAAAAAATACAACCTTCCCCAAAAATAAGTCCTAGCCTGATTTTTTGGGGTGGGCCTAATATACACCCTACCCCAAAGATAAGTCCCAGTGAAGGAGTGGGTGTGGCTAGCACAAGAAGCAGCCCTTCCCTTCCCTGGTTACCTGATGGCTGCTGGGCCCCTTAACCGCAGCCAGCAGATAAGCTGATCCAATGTGGGCTGGGAGTTCTGTCTTTCCAGGTGCCTGGAGATGTTTCCAGCACACTCTTGCTAGCCCCATCCCTGCCCATGGCACCAGGCAACCTTGCAGCTGAGGGCCCCTCTGCTTCACAGCTCAGCTTGTGGCTACAGAGCAGGTTTGCGCTCCACCATCCTGGAACTTGGATATTGCTTAGGCTGCTGCTACAATGAGTCAGAAAGCCATGTGGCCCATCAGAATTGGCTCCCCACCCCGCCTCTAACCAGCTGCTTCTGCTTGAGAAAAGGACGAGCAATTATAGAAGATTGTGGAAAGAGTGCACTTATGATAGAAGCCAAGCACACCGTCCTTTTCAAGAGATCAAATGTCTCTCTGTATGAGAGAGAATGAGAGACAGAGAAAGAGAGAGGGAGGGAGGGAGGGAGGGAGAGAGAGAGAGACGACAGAGTGGAGTAACAAGAATTGCAGGCAGCACTGTTTGAAAGGGTTTCCTCCAGGGTGAAATGCGATCCAGTAGCGATGAGGGTGGGTAGTTCGAGAACCAGTAGCAAAAATCCCTGCCTCCCCCCATGTCCACCCAATCGCCCGGTCCCCACTTGCCTTCTTGGCAGCTTCCTGCTTCTTTCGGTCTCGCTCACTATTCCGGCCTTGCTTTGGCTGCTGCAATCAATTGCATCAGTTAGCAACTGAATCTGCCTGCCTGCAATCCATCTCATCAGTGAGCAACTCAATCTGCCTGCCTTTTCCCTTGTATTAGGTAAGTGGGGGGGGGCCTTTAAAAAAATAGTTAATTGGGGTTTTTTAGGAGTTTTATTTTTTTTTAGACATAGCAATTTAAAGTTAAGGAAGTTTTAAATTTAGCTGGTTTTATCTAAAAATATAAATAAAATAAAATAAAATATTTGTGCAGCTTTCTGGGGTTTGGTGTGTTTCTGCAGTGTTTCACTCTAACTACACAAACACACAAAATCTCACAAAGCTTTATGTGGCATTTTCTGTGTGTATGTGAGTCAGTTGTGTTGTGTTGTGTTGTGTGTGTGTGTAAAGTGTGAAAGTTGGTTTTGGGACTTTTTGGGGCTGTGTGAGGTTTCTGCTTGTTGCAGGGGCCATTTTCGGTGAAGTACAGCTGCTTTTACATTCTGTGTGTCAGCTTTGTTGTGTTGTGTTGTGTGTGTACAGTACCCTTTGGAAGGCCAGTGCAAGGCGTGAGGTGCGTGGGTTGTGTTGCTTGGCTTCCTGCTGCTTTTGCAGCTGCAATCGGCTGCAAAAGTGGCCACACTTGCTGGAGGCCACAGCCTGATTGACACCTGTGAATCAGGTGTTTCATGGATGATAGGATAGCCTGCTGCAACCATTTGGGAAGCTGACACAAGGGGCTGCTTACCCTGCCCCCCTACCTCATACCAGTAGATTGGGGGGGGATATGTCCCCAAAATAAGGCCTAGCACTTATTTTGGAGGTCCAAAGAAAATAAGACCCAGTCTAATTTCTGAGAAACAGTAATAGACCAGTGAAATGCTGTGGACATAGTATATTTAGACTTCAGCAAGGCTTTTGACAAAGTAGACCACAACCTACTACTTGCTAAGCAGAAAAATGTGGGATAGACAGCATCAGCACCAGATGGATTTGTAACTGGCTGATAAACCGTACTCAATGAGTAGTCCTTAATGGCACCACATCCACATGGAAAGAAGGAAACAATGGGGTACCACAAGGTTCTGTCTTAGGCCCAGTACTCTTCATAAATGACTTACTTGAAGGAATAGAAGGGGGAACTCATCAAATTTGCAGATGACACTAAACTGGCAGAAATAGCCAACACCTCTGAAGACAAGCTCAGGATCCAAAAAGATCTTAACAGACATGAACCAGTGGTGGGTTGCTACCGGTTCGGACCGGTTCTTAAGAACCGTTGGCAAAAATCTGGCCAAGTTTGTAGAACCGGTAACGATGCCCAGCTGGCCATGCCCCCAAACCAGTTCCCTTGGCCGAAGAGGTTGTAAAAACAAAAGGTTTTAAAAGGCTCCTCTGGCGATCCCAGCTGAATTGCCTGATCACCAGAACCTTTAAAAAACATGTTTTCTACAAACTCTTCAGCTGAAGAGCTTGTAGAAAAAATCCTTTTAAGAGGTTTTGAGCTGCATCAGGCAACTTCAGCTGGGATCGTCAGAGGAGCCTTTTAAAATCTTTTTTTCCTCTGGCGATCCCAGATGAGTTTCCTGATCATCACAGGTTTGTAAGAGGTTTTTACAACTTCTTACAACAGTCCCCACCATGCCCACCCAATCACCCACTCCCCCACTTACCTAATTACTGCTCCTTTCGAGCTGCAAAGCCATGCTTTACTTCAGCTTCTGCAATCAGTTGCATCAGCTAGCAACTCAATCTGCCTGCCTGCAATCCATCTCCTCGGTGAACAACTCAATCTGCCTGCCTCAATTGGGTAAGTAAACTATTAAAAAATAGTTGGGTTTTTTTAGACAGCAATTAAAAGTTAAGGAAGTTTTAAATTTAGCTGTTTTTATCTAAAACAGAGGTCTCCAACCTTAGTAACTTTAAGGCTTGTGGACTCAGCCAGCTTTCCTGGCTGAGGAACTCTGGGAGTTGAAGTCCACAAATCTTAAAGTTACTAAGGTTGGAGACCCCTGATCTAAAAAATAAAATAAAATATTTGTGCAGCTTTCTGAGATTTGGTGTGTTTCTATAGTGTTTCACTCTAACTATACAAACACACATAATCTCACAAAGCTGTATGTGGCATTTTGTGTGTGTGTGTGTGTGTGTGTGAGTCAGTTACATTGTGCTGTGTTTGTGTAAAGTGTGAAAGTTGGTTTTAAGCTTTTTGTGGCTGTGTGAAATTTCTGCTTGTTGCAGGGGCCATTTTGGGTGAAGTACAGCTGCTTTTACATTGTGTGTGTCAGTTGTGGTGTGTGTGTGTGTGTGTGTGTGTGTGTTTGTGTGTAAAGTGTGAAAGTTGGTATTTGAGCTTTTTGTGGCTGTGTGAGGTTCCTGTTTGTTGCAGGGGCCATTTTGGGTGAAGTGCAGCTGCTTTTACATTGTGTGTGTGTCAGTTGTGTTGTGTGGGTGTAAAGTGTGAAAGTTGGTTTTGGTACCTCTTATTGTTTTGTTTACTTTATTATTTTTATTATTTATTGTAATTGGCCACGCCCACCCAGTCACATGACTGCCAAGCCACCCTCACCCAGTCACATGACCACCAAGCCATGCCCACAAAATAAGCCACGTCCACAGAACCGGTAGTAAAAATATTTAGAACCCACCCCTGACATGAACAATATCTATCCAATAAAATGAAACGAATAATAAAATAAAATGAATAATAAAATGAAATTTAATGTAGAGAAATGTTTTAACCTGGGCTGGAAAAGCCAAAGGTACAAGTACAGATTACGCAAAACCTGGCTCCAAACAGTAACTGTGAGAGGGACTTTGGAGTTTTAGTGGACGATCACTTAAACATCAGTCAGCAGTGTGCACAGCAGCCAAAAAAGCTACCATAATACAATTCTTAGTTGTATAAACAAAGGCATAGAATCAAAATCACATGAAGTATTAGTACCACTTTATAAAGGCTTAGTAAGACCACACCTGGAATACTGCATCCAGTTTTGGTCATCACATTACAAAAAAGATGTTGAAACTTTGGGAAAAATACAAAGAAGAGCAGCTAAGATGATTAAACGCCTGGAGACTAAAACATATGAAGAACAGTTGGATGATTTGGATTTGGCTAGTCTAGGTGAGACATCATAGCAATATTCCAGTATTTGAGAGGCTGCCACAAAGATGAGGGGGTCAATTTATTTTCCAAAGCACTGGAGGGCAGGACAAGAAACAATAGATGGAAACTAATCAAGGAAAGAATCAAGCTGGAAATGAGGAGAAACTTGTGAGGACAATTAACCAATGGAACAGCTTGCCTTCAGGCATTCTGACTGCTTCATCACTGGAGGTTTTTAAGAAGAGACTGGACAGTCATTTTGTTGTGACCCAAGTTCCTGGACCCGGACTCCTGGACTCGGATGATTCAGAAAGTGAGGGAGAAGACCTGGCCAGCCCTGCTTCTCATGAGCCCTTTCCCTCCCTGGCACCCACTCAAAGGGAGGAGGAGGGGCCGGCAAAGCCTGATTCCATGGAGCCTCCTTCTGATTTGGCAACACCCCAAGAACAGTTTTGGAATGATGCAAGATTACGAAGACGTGATCGGCGTGCGCAGCAGCAGAAGAGTTGGGACAAAGCCAAGTCATAATTGTCATGCAGTGACATCTGCAGAGACTATAAATAGGAGGCGGGACTTCCTGGTTTTTTGTCTTGGACAAAGTAATGAATTTGCGCGGGCAATCTGTATCAACGGAGGGAAGAATATATTCATGAGTAATTCTGGCCTTATCTGTAATTTCCTTGTTATCTCCAGAAACTTGGCAGGCCCGTGGGTAGACGTAGCCAGGACATTTATATATATGTAAATAAATCAGAAAAGAGGCCTCTGACTGACTCTTTGCTGGGAGTATTGGGGGAAGGGAAACAGAACATTTTGTCCAAGACCTGACTAAAACATCTTCCACCAAAGATGGACCAGCAGCAGGTACAGCAGCAGTTAGAGCAGCTACAAGCGGCTAATCAACAGCTCCAGCAGCAAGTGGCTCACTTGGCAGGCCAACTTGCTGCCAGGAATGTGCCTGCCGGCCCCCATCCTCCCACCTCCTCCCGGCCGCAAGTGCCCGATAACCGTGCCGGATAAGTTTTCTGGGCAGCCTGAGATGTTCCCGACCTTCTTGGGACAGTGCCAGCTCTACATGGCTATGAGGCCAGAGGATTTCCCAGACGACCGGGCTAAGGTGGCCTTCGTGATTAACCTTCTTTCCGGCTCGGCTGCTCGATGGGCCACGCCCCTCTTGCTCCAGGACAGCCCCCTGCTGGCGGACCAACAGCGTTTTTGGCAGCACCTGCGCACCATGTATGAGGACCCCGTTCGAATGCTGATGGCAACCAGGCGCCTTAAGGAACTCTGTCAAGGGAAACGCCCCCTGCAGGAGTACATCGCCGAATTTCGTCTTTTGTGCCAGGACTCTGACTGGAATGATGCAGCGCTAGTGGACGCGTTCCAGGAGGGACTCTCAGAGGAACTGCAAGACGAGCTGGCCCGCGTGGAGGCGCCGCGGACCCTCGACAACTTGGTGCCCATTTGTCTCCGCCTCGATGCCCGTCTGCAACGGCGACCGTCCCGTCGCACCCCCCGGGACCCGCCGTCGACATCTGCACCCCCACTTCCTGCACCACCAGCACCCAGGGTCGCCCCACGTTTTGTAACCGCTGCGGAAGAGCCCATGGAGTTGGGAGCGGCCAGACCTCGCCTGACAGCCCAGGAGCAGAACCGGAGGCGCCAAGGGGGATTGTGCCTGTACTGTGGGGAGCCCAGCCACTTCGCCGCTTCTTGCCCCAGAAAGCGAAGTGGGGCACGCACGCCGGTCCCCGAATCACAGCGTGACCAATCGGGAAACGGAGCAGGCCTGACCTCGGGGAAACCCTAGGTCGGGCACGTACTAAGCCCCCACTGGACGCTATGGAAGTAGACTCTGGGCCCCTCGGCATCTGATTCTGGACACACGGATATGGTTGGGGAACCAGTCGGACGGGCTCCAGGCGCATGCGCTGGTGGACTCAGGGCCACAACAAACTTTATGGACCAGGCCTTTGTGACCCAGTTTGCGGTCCCGTGGTTCCGTGGACCCTCCGATGCGGTAGAGACAATTGATGGGCGAGAACTGGTGTCCGGCCCCATTAAATTCGCCACCCAGCCTTTGCGCCTGGCTATTGGGGACCATGAGGAGGCGATCCAGTTTTATGTCACGGCGGACCTTCATTTTCCTTGGTCCTTGGGTTGGCCTGGCTTTGGACCCACGATCCTCAGGTGGCCTGGTCGCGAACGCCATCTCTTTCCCGAGTCTGCAGTGCGTCGATCACATCCGCCACACCTGTGCCGCCAGAACGCCCCACCGCTGCCATCACCTTGCCTCCTGAGCTGACGGACTTCGCCGACGTGTTCAGCGAGAAGGAGGCGGACCGACTACCCCCGCATCGGCCCTACGATTGCCCCGTGGACCTTCTGCCCAACGCACCACTGCCTGTGGGACGCCTGTATTCCATGTCGGAGCCCGAGTTAGCCGCCCTCAGGGACTTCCTGGACAAAAACCTGGCCCGAGGGTTCATCCGGCCTTCAAAGTCCCCTCTCTTGGCCTCGGTCCTCTTCGTGAAGAAGAAGACAGGGGACTTGCGCCTATGCTGTGATTACCGCCGGCTAAACGCCATTACGGTGCAGAATCGCTACCCCCTGCCGCTCATCCCGGAGCTACTGGAGAGGTTGCGGGAGGCCATGATCTTCACCAAGCTCGATCTCCGGGGGGCCTACAACCTGGTGCGGATGTGAGAAGGAGACGAATGGAAGACGGCATTCGGCACCCGATACGGACACTACGAATACACTGTCATGCCATTTGGGTTGACCAACGCTCCCGCCGTTTTTCAGCACTTCATGAACGACGTGTTCCGAGACATGTTGGATCGGTTCGTGGTTATCTACCTGGCAACATCCTGTTTTACTCCCCGTCCAGCGAAAGCCACCTTCGACACGTCGGTCTGGTTCTGCAACGCTTGGAGCAACAACTCAATGCGGCTGGAGAAATGCGTCTTCTTCCGGACTTCCATAGAATTCCTCGGGCATATCATCTCGCCCGAGGGCATAGCCATGGACCCATGTAAAGTAGAAGCTTTGTGTAGCTGGGAAGCCCCTCGTCGGGTGAAGGATGTTCAGCGCCTGCTGGGCTTCGCCAACTACTACCGGACCTTCATCCCGGGCTTCGCCACACTGACGGCTCCACTTACCCAGCTCCTCAGGAAGAAGGTTGCGTTCCGGTGGGGTCCCCCGCAGCAAGAAGCATTCACAGCCCTCAAGAAAGCCTTCGTCACGGAACCCGTCCTGAGGCATCCCAACCCGCTCCGGCCTTTTGTGGTGGAAACGGACGCGTCCAATGTGGCTCTGGGAGCGGTGCTGCTACAGGCTCCGACGAATGGCGGCACACTTTTTCCCTGTGCTTACTACTCCCGGAAACTCAATCCTTCCGAGCGCAACTACACTATCTGGGAAAAAGAGTTGCTGGCTATCAAGGCTGCATTCGAGGCTTGGCGACACCATCTGGAGGGGGCCCGACATCAGGTGGAGGTCCGAACGGACCATCGGAATCTCGAGCACCTCACCACAGCTCGGAAGTTGAACCAGCGGCAGATCCGGTGGTCGTTGTTTTTTGCCCGGTTCAACTTCCGCGTGACCTACATTCCCAGCGGTCACAACCGGAGGGCGGATGCCCTGTCCCGCAAGCCAGAGTACCTCTGCGCCAAGGACCCCCTTCCTCCACGGACAGTGCTGCCGGCAGAAGCCTTGGCCGCACATCTCCTTGGACCTTGGAGGAGGACTTACTCAAGTTTCGGGGGCGATTATATGTGCCCACAGGACCACTCCGAGCCCTCGTCATGACCCAGTGCCACGACAACCCTGCAGCAGGACATTTTGGGTTCTTCAAGACCCTCCACCTGGTGACACGGACCTTTTGGTGGCCCCGAGTGCGGCATGATATACATGCCTACGTGACATCCTGCTTACCGTGCCGGCAAGCCAAGACCGCCACGGGGGCACCTCCCGGGCTCCTCCAGCCCTTGCCGACACCCGACAGACCCTGGGGGGCGATCTCTATGGACTTCCTGACAGACCTGCTGCCGTCCTCTGGGTTCACCACGGTGCTGGTGGTGGTGGACATGCTCACCAAGATGGCACACTTCATCCCATGCCGCGGACTGCCCACAGCCGCAAAACGCCCGTCTCTTTCTGCAGCACATCTTCCGCCTCCATGGTCTACCGGACAGGGTGGTTTCGGACCGCGGAGTTCAGTTCACAGCCCGCTTCTGGAAGAGCCTGATGGCCGCGTTGGAGGTGCAGGTATGTCTGTCGTCATTGCACCATCCGGAGACCGACGGGGGTACAGAGAAGGTCATCGGTATACTGGAACAGTATCTCCGTTGCTTCATCAACCAGCAACAGGACAACTGGGCCGACTACCTGTCCCTGGCGGAGTTTGCTTTTAACAACTCTCAGCACACCTCTACTCAGATGACCCCGTTCTTTGCCAATGTGGGGTACCATCCGCGGCTCTTCCCTCTGGCACCACCGGACTCTCCTGTTCCCGAAACGCAGACCTTCCTGACGGAATTGCATGCGGTCCAACAGTTGGTACGTCAGCAGCTGAATTGGGCAAAGGAGGACTACAAACGGTCCGCCGACCGCTCCCGACGGGCAACGTCCCCGCTGGCAGTTGGAGACCGGGTGTGGCTCTCCACCAAACACCTCCCGTCCGACCGCCCGGTAAAGAAGTTGGACCACCGATTCATCGGCCCGTTCCCTGTCGAGGCAGTCATCAACCATTAATCACATTTTTTAATCACATTTATGTATTCCTACCGACTGACCCTGCCACGATCCATGCGGATCCACCCCATTTTTCACCGGTCCCTTCTGGTTCCTGAGGCCACACCGAGTCCCCTTCGATGTCCAACAGCACCCGTCACTGTCGCCGAGGACGGATCGGAGGAATACGAAGTCCACAGCGTACGAGACTCCTGCTGGCTGAAGGGTCGTTTCCAATATTTGATCGCGTGGAAGGGATACGGGACTGATTTCTCCTGGGTAGATGCCTCCGACGTTCATGCCCCTGACCTGGTGCAGGCCTTCCATGAGCAGAACCCAGCCCGACCGCATCCCGATCGTCAGCCCCGGGGGAAGGGCCCTGCGGTGAGGGATAGTGTTGTGACCCAAGTTCCTGGACCCGGACTCCTGGACTCGGATGATTCAGAAAGTGAGGGAGAAGACCTGGCCAGCCCTGCTTCTCGTGAGCCCTTTCCCTCCCTGGCACCCACTCAAAGGGAGGAGGAGCCTGATTCCATGGAGCCTCCTTCTGATTTGGCAACGCCCCAAGAACAGTTTTGGAGTGATGCAAGATTACGAAGACGTGATCGGCGTGCGCAGCAGCGGAAGAGTTGGGACAAAGCCAAGTCATAATTGTCATGCAGTGACATCTGCAGAGACTATAAATAGGAGGCGGGACTTCCTGGTTTTTTGTCTTGGACAAAGTAATGAATTTGCGCGGGCAATCTGTATCAACGGAGGGAAGAATATATTCGTGAGTAATTCTGGCCTTATCTGTAATTTCCTTGTTATCTCCAGAAACTTGGCAGGCCCGTGGGTAGACGTAGCCAGGACATTTATATATATGTAAATAAATCAGAAAAGAGGCCTCTGACTGACTCTTTGCTGGGAGTATTGGGGGAAGGGAAACAGAACACATTTGTCTAAAATGGTATAGGGTATCCTGCTTGAGCAGGGGACTGGACTTCCAGCTCTTTTCTGATTCTGATACTCATATTGGTTAATGGGACATGAAGACGAGAACTAATACATTGGCTATGTTAATCCTTTCTGGTCTGTGTTAGGCATTGCCCTACTATTGAAGAAAGAAAACCAAATGAAAGTCAATTTTCATACAATCGTGAGAATGATTTAATTTGTAGGAGTTACTTAGGCCTACTCTGCTTGTTGCACTACTTAATCATTTTGTTTCTTCTGTCAGCTAGAATGTTTATTTATTTATATCCCATCTTTATTATTTCTACAAATAATTAATAGCAAACATATCCAACAAAAATCCCTTCCCCTATTTTCCCCGCAACAACCCTGTGAGATGAGTTTGGCTGAGAGAACGTGACTGACATAAGGTCACTCAGTTGAATATGCCTTCCTTTAAGTTAAAAGGTAGACCACCTTTAAGAACCACTTCTTGTTAACTGTTCAAAGTCTTATTTAATAACAACTCATTCGGTGGCCACACTTACCCACCTAGCAACAGCCATTCCTGGCTCTGCAGCAACTTATTTGCCTGCTAAGCTGCTTGAAACTCACTTAACATCCTATGATCTTCAATGAAGGACAGCAACAAGGAGTGTTGGGTTTGCTGTTACTAAGTGATGTGGTCATGTGATTTCACAGTTTACAAATGCATCACTTAGCGATAGAAATTCTG
Organism: Ahaetulla prasina; assembly: GCF_028640845.1. Taxonomy (NCBI): domain Eukaryota; kingdom Metazoa; phylum Chordata; class Lepidosauria; order Squamata; family Colubridae; genus Ahaetulla; species Ahaetulla prasina. Next base: position 84,339,374 of record NC_080543.1, on the reverse strand, counting down.
ATCCCTTAACCGAAGACTACCTGTATATTTGAGGAGCTGACATTCTTCTAAGTAATATCCTTCCAGCAGGGGTGAAATGCTCCTGGTTCAGACCGGCTCACCCGATCCGGTAGCGATGGTAGCTGGTGGTTCGGAGAATCAGTAGCAAAAATCCCTGGCCCCGCCCCCTGCCCCTGCTGAGCCATGCCATCATCAGAGTTTTTTTTATTTTTAAAAGCATTTTTTCTTCAGCCGAAAACATGCCTTTAAAAGTAAAAAAAAAAGCCTTTAATGATCCCGTGGCTCAGCTGAGATTGTCAGAACCCTTTAAACTCTTTTTTAAAACAACCTCTTGGCCAAAGAGGTTGTAAAAAAAAAAGGTTTTAAAAGGCTCCTCTGGTGATCCTAGCTATTCGTTTTTGAGCTTTGTGTGGCTGTGTGAGGTTCCTGCTTGTTGCAGGGGCCATTTTGGGTGAGGTATAGCTGCTTTTACATTGTGTGTGAGTCAGTTGTGTTGTGTTGTGTTATGTGTGTGTAAAGTATGAAAGTTGGTTTTTGAGCTTTTTGTTGCTGTGTGAGGTTTCTGCTTGTTGCAGGGGACATTCTGGGGGAAGTACAGCTGTTTTTACATTGTCTGTGACAGTTGTGTTGTGTTGTGTTGTGTGTGTGTGTAAAGTGTGAAAGTTGATTTTTCAGCTTTTTGTGGCTGTATGAGGTTCCTGTTTGTTGCAGGGGGCATTTTGGGTGAAGTGCAGCTGCTTTTATATTGTGTGTGAGTCAGTTGTGTTGTGTTGTGTTTGTGTAAAGTGTGAAAGTTGGGTTTTGGTACTTTTTATTATTTAGTATACTTTGTTTATTATTTTTATTATTTATTGTTATTGGCATGCTGACCCAGTCATCTGACCACCAAGCCACACCCACCAATTAAGCCACACCCACAGAACTGGTAGGGAAAATTTTTAGATTTCACCCCTGCTTCCAGTCCTTTGAAGTGACTTATCATATTTTCCTTCAGTCATTTTTATTCTTCAAGCCAATTTTACATAACCTCTCCCAACACTCTCTTTGGGAGACTGATTTATAAATTTCTGAACATCCTCACTTGCTACTTTTAAAGTTTATTCTACTTTCTTTTAGTCTTTCTTAAAATTTATTTCCCAGGATTGGAAATAATACCAATGTGGGCTCTGACCAATATGGGCTCTGAACAACACATAAAGTAGAACTTGCTATTACTTGTTATGTTTCTGTTGGCTTTCCCTTTAACAAATTGTTATTTTAGTGACTATATCACATAGTTTCATCATAATGGATTTGCAATCAATCAGTAGATCTTTGTCACAAGCCAACTATTCTCCATCCCATACCTGCATATTTGATTTCTAATGTTTCTAATCCCAGAACTTTTGTGAAAATTAAATCATAATAATGAATGAAATACTTTAAATATTTAAGAACATATAAGGGGCAAGCTAGGGATTTACAACCTTTGAGGTGAAGCTAAATGTTTGCTATATGCTTTTGAGTTAGGTGCCTTAGGCTACAATCCAAAAGTAGATGTAGCCAAGACAAAAAATTAAATTTATTTAATTGAATTAACGTTTAAATGAAAATGACAATTACATTCTTTATATTTACGAAAAAATCCTCTTTTATACATACAATTTTGAAAAATTACATGTAGTTGTATGCTACAAGCTACAATGTATACATCCATGACAATAAATAAAGATCTATCAAATATCTGTTGGATGTTGATCTTGATGAAGTGTAAGTGTGAAAATAAGAACATTTCCGGAGCACTGGAACGTATTTACAGAGTCCAGAGAACTGTGATTCATGAAAAATGCCCTGTCTATTCCATTGAAGGTGTTGTTTTCATATTTTATGGCAGGATTAGGTCATCTGGACCCTTCCAAGCAGCTTGGACTTCAATTCCCACTATTTCTAGCTAGTATGCCAGCTGGATATCATGGGAACTGTATTCTAATACATCTGGAGCATAGAAAGATGTTTAATGGTGCCTGCTAGACTGAATGCCAATTAGATGCTGCAAAAAGCCCATCTGCTACATGAAGCATGAATCTTTCTTTTGAGCACATCTACATTTTAAATGTACCCAAGTTACTTCAGTGTTGTGCCTGACTATATCAGTCAATGTAAGCCATTTGATAAACCAAACTGGAAAATGTATCTTCAATAAAGCACTTTTGGAAAATAAAAGAGTTCTTAATGGTAATTGATGTGCAGCATACTAACAATAACACTCCTCTGGCAGTGGCTGGGTAGTGACAGTCTTTTATTTGGTGCTTCTTAATCTAGCTGATACTTTATCTCATGCCTGACTCTGAATCTTGAATTAGGTTCCAATGATCTTGACAAATTTGCAATAGAATCAATGTAAATAGAAAGTGTCATTTTACTTTCTCGTTGCTCCCTCCCCCTGGTATTCAGCTAATTAATTTGCCTGCAGGCTTCCAAGACAGGCAGGCTAGCCTACCAATCTTATTTTATGGTAAAAGTCCACAATACAAATGTCAATACAAAAACTGCAGAGTTGGATAGTGCATAAAAATCCACAAGAAAGATGGATGGAGATAGAGATATAATGATGGTTGATATATGATAGATATGAGAGAGGGGGGGAAGGAAGAGGGAGGGGGAGGGGGAGAGGGACAGGGAGAGAGATCAGCAGACCATTTTTTATTGATTGATAAATACTATACATACATCAATACAAAAACTGCTGAATTTGATTACATAGAATAAGCAATAGGATTTCAATTTTAAACAAAGGAAAACAATAGCAATTAAGTAAAATTTACAACTTTTTTTGAAATTACCCTTGACTTGTCAACTAAAAGGAAAGGAATAAAGGTGTTTTCTGAAAAATACACAGTGGTAAGAACAGAGATTCCTGCTTGGTCAGGATTAAGGATCACCCAGGTCTCCTTTTGTGTCTATACATTAGTGAATATGAAGGTTACCAAGATCTTCATATTCTTCTAAGGTTCTACCTTAATCAGTGTTTTACTGTTATCTCCCAGGCTCCACAAATTCTCACTGAAAAGAGCAGCCAAGTGGCAAATTGAATTCTGGTTGCTATTGGGGAAGCAAATGCTAGGTCCTTTCTACTGGCAAAAACACTTTAATGTATCTGCGGGGTATAAGAAAGGTATGACCATTCAAAGTTACAGTAACACTGAATGAATGTTAATTATGCCTGTTCCTGGAAGTTTTGGTCATTCCAGCATCACCACAGCATCACTACAGTCACACAATCAAAAATGGGGTGCTTGGCAGTCCGCTTATACCACAGGGTATAATTCACACACCCTCTTCTCTCCCTCTTTGTCCTTTGGGCTGCCCTACATAGCAGCACTCCTCAGTGGCAGCTCTGAAGCTGAGGTAGAAGCCCAGGGCCTTCAGCAATTTCCTTGCTACCACCACTGAGGTGTACCACCTCAAATCCCATGCCATGGCCAGGTATCCCAGTGCCTCAGTGCAAAGCCCTCATACATCCTATGCCCCAGACCCTGCCACACCGAGCTGACCTTTGTCATCTTCATCCCATTTTTGACAAGGTATGTCTGGCCTGGCCCTATACAAAGCAGCTGCTTGCTGCACCAGGCCACATCATTCTACAAATAGTTTCTCAGTCTCACAATGTTTTAGAAGACCTCAGAAGCTTTCTAAAGACATTCTACAATGCTTTTTTTCTGCCATTCTCCAAAGTGTATATGAAGTACCTATTTTTTGAAACCATTAAACTAGTCTTATTTTTCGTAAATTAAGACATCAGGTATAGAATATGTGAATACACACACAGCCTCTTTGTTTCCCTATGTAAAAAAGCCACACAGGAGTGGAAAATTATTTGTTTAATAAGTTAACTTTCTATTTATCTAATAACTAAATAAATTTTAGTAATCCCAAGTTTGGAGCTCATAGGAATGCATATGAAAAGCTTAATTCTTCTTTAGCCATTAAAACCCATAATTTTTAACGTCTTTTTGTTAAGACATCTTAAGCAAATATCTCATGCAAAGAAAGAAAAATAAAAGTAGATTCACCCAAAGACCCTGATTGAAAAAGTTGTATTAGAAGGTGTGAGCCATTCTGAAGTTAAATGTTTCTAAAATTTTGACTAGAAGTATATCCATAATCATGAACCTGGAAGTCTGTGCAATTTCAGATCTATTCCAATGTAATTGCTACCAACCCGCCTTCCATTGAGGACCTCTATACTGCACGAATCAAGAAGAGGGCCGTGAAAATATTTACAGACCCCTCGCATCCTGGACATAAACTGTTTCAACTCCTACCCTCAAACGACGCTATAGAGCACTGCACACCAGAACAACTAGACTGCATTGCACACCAGAACAACTAGACACAAGTTTTTTCCCGAAGGCCATCACTCTGCTAAACAAATAATTCCATCAACACTGTCAAATTATTTACTGAATCTGCACTACTATTAATCGTCTCATAGTTCCCATCACCAATCTCTTTCCGCTTATGACTGTATGGCTATAACTTGTTGCTGGCAATCCTTATGATTTATATTGATATATTGACCATCAATTGTGTTGTAAATGTTGTACCTTGATGAACATATTTTTTCTTTTATGTACACTGAGAGCATATGCACCAAGACAAATTCCTTGTGTGTCCAATCACACTTGGCCAATAAAATTCTATTCTATTCTATTCTATTCTATTCTATTCTATTCTATTCTATTCTATTCTATTCTATTCTATTCTATTCTATTCTATTCTATTCTATATAATGAACAGCAGATTAATAGTGCAATCTAATATATCAGACTTCTATAAATGAATTCAAGGGGTACTTTTCCAATATTTCTGGAGGATACCAGACTGGATCAAGTAAGTAGATGATTATTCAGAGCAAGATCGGTTGTGTTCAGCAGGACTTATTTCCTAGCAAATGTGTTTCAGAATGCAGTATGTATGTGATTTTAGTAGCTACCATTTATAATATTTATTGACATTTACTTTTCTGCAATTATAGTCAAGGTCAAGCCAAAAATTCTATGAAGGAAATACTAGAGCTTTGATTTAAATTGATGAAGAAGCTGGGATCATATCTTTTCTACAAACCAAAGTTACTCATAAACATATTCCTATGACTGATGGATGCTGCTTCTTGACCAATAATCACTTGATCCTTATGTTCAGTTAAAATCAGATTAGCACCATAGTAATAATAAATTAATAAAAAATTAATATAGTAGAATTATAATTATAATACTCAAAATTATAATTTTGAATAATTTTATATGTTAAAATCAGAAGAGGATGGCAGAGGATGACATGGTTAGTGTCGTCAATGCAAATGACCATGAATGTGGACAAATTCCAGGAGACAACAGGAGGGGCTGGAATGATATAGTCCATGGGATCACAAAGAATCAGACATGACTGAACAACAATGATCACCATAGTTTGTTATTAAATAGGAACTAGATAATGCATTCTGAATTGTTGCATGTCCTATTTTTCATATAATAGCACTCTTATCTTCTAAAAATAGGTAAACCTATAACAATGATTATTTAGCTGCGCAATACACACTACAGACAATATATTTCATTGGTTCATGGACATTGTCTTAGGTTCAGTTGTGAAATTGTACACAGGTAAAGTCAAAATAGGCAGTGCCCTATTAAATCCTGCTCCTGTCAATAGCGGTGTCTCCCAAGGCAGCGTTCTAGGACCAACACTCTTCATATTATACATTAACGACATCTGTGACCATATTATAAGTAATTGTGTTCTCTTCGCCGATGATGTTAAACTATTTAACACTACCAATAATATGGCTACCCTTCAAAAAGACCTTGACTTTGTGTTGGAATGGTCAAAAATTTGGCAACTCCAAATCTCAACCAGCAAATGCTCTGTCTTACACATTGGAAAAAAGAATCAGAACACTAAATACAAGCTCGATGGACATTACTTTGTAGATGACCCTCACCCCGTTAAAGGCCTTGGTGTTTTCATATCAAATGATCTAAGTGCCAAAGCCCACTGCAACTACATCACAAAAAAGGCTTTAAGAATTGTAAACCTAATCTTGCATAGTTTCTTCTCCAGAAAGTTTACACTACTAACCAGAGCATATAAAACATCTGCTAGACCAATTCTCGAATACAGCTCACCTGTCTGGAACCCACACCTCATTTCGGACATTAATACAATTGAGCGTGTCCAGAAATATTTTATAAGAAGAGTTTTTCACTCCTCTGATTACAACAAAATACCTTATGCCACCAGACTTGAAATCCTGGGTTTAGAAAATTTAGAATTCCACCGCCTTCGACATGACCTGAGTTTAACTCATAGAATCATCTGTTACAATGTCCTTCCTATTAAAAACTACTTCCGCTTCAATTGCAACAATACATGCGCAAACAATAGATTTATTAAAGCTTAATGTGAACCGCTCCAATCTTGATTGAAGAAAATATGATTTCAGTAACAGAGTTGTTAATGCCTGGAATGCACTACCTGACTCTGTGGTCTCTTCCCAAAATCCCCAAAGCTTTAACCAAAGACTATCTACTATTGACCTCACCCCATTCCTAAGAGGTCTGTAAAGGGTATGCATAAGAGCACCAGCGTGCCTACCGTTCCTCTCCTAATGTTCCCTTTGATTGTATCCAATTCGTATAGTTATTTCATGCTTATGCTTATATATATGCTTATATATCGTATAGTTATTTCTTGCTTATGCTTATATATACTGTTGTGACAAATAAATAAAATAAAGAAATAAAATAAAGAAATAAAATAAAATAAAGAAATAAAATAAAATAATTTTTTTTCAAAACTCCTTTCTTTGATCCAATTTTCATCACTGAATAAATACAAACGTTATCTTTTAATCCAGGGGTCCTCAACCACCAGGCTGTGGACCAACACCGATCCACAGCACACTAGAAACCAGGCCACACAAATGATTGAAGCTCCATTCATGCATGTGTGGGATGCAAGCCGCATGACAGTTAAGAAGCAAAAAGATTTTTTTTTTGATACCGCGTGCAAAACCATGCTCCCTCCAGTCCGTGGAAAAAACTGTCTCCATGGAATCAGTCCTTGACACCCAAATGGCTATTTTAATCTACCTGATCTCATTCTCTTTTATCTGCTGCAGAAGGAATTGGCAACCTTTTGGGACCAGAGTTCCCTGAAGCCTTTATCACTGACCATGCCAAGTGGGCCTTCTGGAAGTCATAATCCAAAAAGTAAGAAGAGAGTTAGGCCAGTTACACCTGAGCTGAAGTAATATACAGTAACAACATCATATAAAAGTCATTAAAATTACAAATAAAATAACTGTCAGATCCCTAACGTGATACTGCCATTCAAATGGAGGGAGGAGAAAGCATGAGGATAAGCTGCATTTTTATAACCTTTTTCCTGGCGCCTAAGTGCCCTGCAGTATTCTCACCTTCTATAGAATGTAATAAGGAGGAGGGCCATGTGGATTGTTTCAGTTTGTTGAAAGTGGAAGAAGATCCTGGGAATGGCTCCTTATCTGTCTCTCAGGACAGTCATTATAATAACATCTTCACACTTGTGGATTGGCTGAATCCACATTCAAACTGGAGGGAGGGATTCTAAAGCCCTATTTCTAACTCTATAGTTTGGGAGGGAAATTAGAGTCTGCTTTGCCTGCCTGCTATCACTTCTTCTCAAGAAAAGGTTCCTTTTGAAATACCATGGCCTCTGGTGGCTCAGCAGACTAAGCCTGTCTGTTATTAACATAGCTGCTTGCAATTATTGCAAGTTCAAGTCCCACCAGTCCCAAGGTTGACTCAGCCTTCCATCCTTTATAAGGTAGGTAAAATGAGGACCCAGATTGTTGAGGGCAATAAAAGTTGACTTTGTATATATTTGTATATAATATACAAATGGATGAAGACTATTGCTTAACACAGTGTAAGCCACCCTGAGTCTTCGGAGAAGGGCGGGATATAAATTCAAATTTTAAAAAAAACATGTTTCAAGATATATTTTCTTGGGAAAGGAAGAAAGGCAGGGGCCTGATAGAAAGCAGACTCTGCAAAGTTAAGTCAACCCAGAGAAGCACATTTTTGCTCTACTATGAGGACCTTGCAACAATGTCTGAGCAAAGCAGCAAAAAAGAGAAATCAAATGTGTTGTGGTCTGCCAGCAGCCTGCGGACCTGGCAGTGGATTCAGACAGTGAGGAGACTGGGGAAGACAATGGGCCAGTCCTGGAGTCAGGGGAAGGCCCTGATCAGGGCTCTGCATTGGAGGCAGAGATGTGGCCAGGGCCAGGGCCATCTGGGAGCGATGCATGGACTCCAGAGCCTCTAGAGGCAGACAGCAGAGAGGAAGAGGAACAGGAGGAGTCTGTTCCTAGTGCATGCATGAGAAGAGCTGCCAGAAGGCAAGAGCAGCTGAAGCAAAAATGATGACTTGGGAGTAATGCCATAAGATGATTGGCCCCTCCCATAAGGCTTAAAAGAGCAGCAACAAGCTATTGGGTTCTTTGTAGAAAAGCAACATTGATTCTAGTGCTTCTTGTCAGCATCTCTTGAACTTTGTGGGGGTTTTGCCAAGCAAAGCTTTTGGCAGGTTGCCAAAGACAATAAAGGTTGGTGATAAGGCTGAAGGAGTGTTTATGAAGACTTTGTTATGGACTAAGTTGAGAATGAATTAATTCTCAGCTGTTTTAATAAAATAAGTTTGTTCAGGACTGAATTGTGTTTGGTAATCATTACTTGGGCCTCAGTCACAACAAAATGCTACACAGATATCTCCACCATCGCTCAACCGAAAGCATGCTCAATCCAAGAAGACTCCAAGAAATCATGCTGGTCACTCGGAATTGGAAAAAAGAGAAACAGCTGCGACGGGAGAACCCAAGGAGTCACCCTAACCCAAGGCAGTTGAAAGCCTGGCTGGAAATTAGAACTGGAAGTCCTGTCCAATCAAGAGGAAACTTTCAAAGAAACCAGGAGGGAGGACCAGCTGAAGCACCACATTAACCGGCTGGTAATAGAGGCACTAGAAAATATCAAGCTGAGGGGGCAACCGGAACTGCTACACAGAGGAACAGAAGCCGCAAATGACACCTGGGTGATTACCCCAGACCCCACCGCAGGGGATCAAGCTGTTGCCGCTGGAATAATCGCCACCACCACAAATTCCTCCCCTGTGATCTGAGCCACCATGAATATAGCCGGTCAGCCCAGGGGGGTTGGAGAGACAGGCACCACCGTTAGGAGTGAAATTCGATGGAAACCCACAGCAGGGTTCATGGCAAATGTACTCACCTATATGCAAGAATATGGGCATGCATTTCAAACCCAAGGCACTCGAGTACGAGTCATGACATTCATGTTAGAGGGAGCTGCGGCCAGATGGATGGTCACCCTGCACAACATGGATGCCACAGAGTTGAGAAACTTCAACAGATTCATGATGGCTCTGTGTCACCATTTCAAGGACCCCCCTAGCTGAACGAAAAGCCCAAGATCAAATCAAAGTTGTGAAGCAAGGGCGATGATCTGTAGCTGAATACACTGAGGATTTCCAGGACCTGTCCTGCTGTGTCAACTGGCCAGAAGACATCCTGGTGAGCTGCTTCAAAAATGGATTAAATGATGACCTCTACATTGCCTGCTTTGCCAGAGGAGTGCCAGATCACCTGCCTGAGTGGTACCTCTCCACAGAGAAAACTGAGATCAACATGGTTAGGAACCTGTACCAACTGAGCCAAGGCTGGAAGAGATCCCCATCACAGAGAAAAAGAGAGCAATTCAAATCGCCAACTTTGCTCCGAGGTTGTCGGCCTGTTTTAAATGCAGGAAGGAGGGGCACTGAGCTGTGGAGTGCCGCTCAAAGATGCCAGTGGGAAAATCAGACCACCTGTCAGGGGGAAACCCACAAAGCCAAGCCCCGAGGGAAGGAAACTGCCCTGTGAAGCAAGGCAACCATCAAATTTCAGGACCAATCAGATTCAGTTATGGATAACTTTTGCTGACAAGAAAAAAGGAGACCAGAAAGGGGTTGACTTGGTGGTTCCTGGTTGGGGAATGCCAAATGGGGATATACCAAAGGAATACAGAGACCTAGCTGATGTTTTCAGTGAAAAGGCTTCTGATTAAGCCCCCCCCCCCCACCGCTTACTGCGCTACCGACTGCGCAATCAAAATCCTGCCAGGGAAAGCTTCTCAAACCAAATATGTATTGCATGTTTCCCAGAGAACTGACAGAATTAAGAACTTTCATTGACAAAAACCTGAAAAGAGGGTTAATTGAATTAACATGCCCGAAAATTGCAGCCCCAGTACTTTTCAGAGAGAAAAAAAGATGGCTCTATGAGACTATGTGTAGACTATAGGTACTTAAATATAGTAAGTGTACAAAACATGTACCGCTTCCCCCTTATGAAGGACATGTTGGCACATCTCTCCCAAGGAAAAATCTTTTCAAAGCTAGGCCTGAGAGAGGCATATTATCAAATAATAATAAGGGAGGGGGATGAGTGGAAAATGGCATTTAACACATCACTGGGCTGCTACCAATTCCTTTTGGATTGCAAGGAGCCCCAGCCTTAGTCATGCAGCTAATAATGAAGTGCTCCATGAACATTTATATAAAAGGGTCCTTGTTTACCTGAACAACAATTTAATCTATACAGAGACAAAAGAACAACATGTAAAATTACTAAATAAACTCTGCACAGCAAAACTCTATGCTAAGCTCTCTAAATACAAATTCCACCCTGAAAAGATTGACTACCTGGAATATCGCATTTCACACCAATAAATAGAAATGGATCCCCAAAAAGTCCAAGTGGTAATTGACTGGGAAACACCCCACACACGCAAGCAACTACAAAGCTTCCTGGGATTTGCTAACTTTTACCGCTAATTTATTCCTTTGCTCAAATCACCCTTCCTATAACCAACCTAAAAACAAAAGGGTCAGGGAAACCAAATCTTAAACAGCCTTTGAACTGGACAATAGAATGCCAAGTAGCATTTGAGAAACTCAAGTGGTTTTTTCAGCTGAACCAGTTTTAAAACATCCAGACTCAGAGAAAACATTTGTAATACAAGTGGATGCAAGTGATATGGCAATAGGGGCAGTCCTATTGCAAACAAATGAGCAGAGACAGCTGCAACCCTGTGCCTACACATCTAAAAACCTAACAGAAACTGAGCAGAGGTGGGCTATGTGGGAAAAGGAAGCCTATGCAGTTCACTGGGCACTCCACATGTGAGACAATTCTTAGAGGGAAGTAAGATCCCTTTTGAAGTCTGGACTGATCACAAAAATTTGGAAGCTCTAAAAACCTTAAGGAAACTCTCCCCAAAACAAGTCAGGTGGGCTCAATATTTCAAACGGTTTGACTTTACCCTAAGTATCTCCCCGGGGGGGACTTCTTTTTCCCTATTCAGATGCCCTGTCAAGGAAACCACAATACAACAGCACAAAGCCTGAAGTAATAAATCCTTCAAGATAATCAAGTAGCAGCTAAAGTAATCACTAGATCACAAACCAAACAAGAAGGAACCACTGATAACACAACCACTCAAGTGTTTAAGCAAGCCTTAAGCAACAACGAGTGGTTCCTAAACCACAAAAACCTCTGCCTCATCAAAGAAGACTTAGCATGGGTGGGAGGAAAGTTATCCGTGCCAGCCAGCCAAAGATTGGACCTTATAAAATGCTACCACAACTCTAAAATGGCTGGTCACTTTGGATTTGTCAAAACATTGCACCTCATCAAAAGACAATTCTGGCATCCGTCACTGAAAAAGGACGTCGAAAACTATGTAATTGCTATCCTATTTCTGCTGAGCAGAGATGGCAAGGGAAAACCCCAGGACTGTTACAAAGGGTAGCTGAATTTTCAACACCCTGGAGAGAGATCTCTATGTATTTTATAGTAGAATTTCCAGAAAGTGCAGGGAACACTGTTATTTGGGTCATAGCAGACCTATTTTCTAAACAAGCTCATTTTATTCCTTGTCAAAAGATCTCAGCAGCCAAAGCCTTGGCAAAATTATTCCTGATACACATTTATTGTTTACATGGAGCTCCATAGAGAATCATTTCTGATAGGGGGGGGGTCCAATTCACATCAAAATGTTGGAGGGCGTTCCTAACACTACTTGGCACAGCCCAAAGCTTAAGTTTTTTATTGCTTGACATAGTGTAAGCCGCCCTGAGTCTTCGGAGAAGGGCGGGATATAAATGCAAAAAAAAAAAAGTTCCTTCCATCATCCGATGACCAATGGGGGCTGTGAAAAAACAAATGGGATATTAGAGCAATATTTAAGGTGCTTTATTAATTATCAACAAGATAACTGGACTGAACTATTACCTTTTGTAGAGGTGGCATTCAACAACTCTATACACTCTAGCACAGGCTACACCCTTTTTAAAGTAGCCACAGGCCAAGATTTCACCCCCATGCCAGAACTACCAACAGAAACACCCACCATCCCCTCCCTGAAGGAATGGATGGAAACTGTACAAAACACTTGGCCTGTAGTCAAATTAGCATTAAAGGATGCTATAGAAACATTTAAACACCAAGCAAACAGGAAGAGAACACAACCAAAACCTTTCCAAATAGGTATACTTATCCACAAAATTCTTGCAAACCCTACAACCCTCAAAGAAATTAGGCCCAAATTTTTGGGACCATTTCCAATCACTAGGATCATCAACCCAGTGACAGTAGAATTAGCAGTCCCCAAAACATTCAGGCAAGTACACCAGTTTTTCACATTAGCCTGTTAAAAAGAGAAGTCACATCCTCACTTAGACCTCAAACCTCTGCACCACCCACACCCATAATGGTTGAGGGTGAGCAACATTCTGAAATCAAAGACATCCCTGGTTCTATAATCTATCAAGGGAAAACCCAATACCTAGTAGCGTGGAAACCTTCCCAAAATGAATGGGTGGACAAAAAACATGTCATCGCTCCCACACTCTTAAATAAATTCCACACCCAATACCTGCACAAACCTTTCTAAAATACTATAATGGCTCTCTTTCTTTATCTCTTACAGATGGATCTATCTTTTTTCTAAGGAAGGCAGCATGTCAGATTCCTAACATGATACTGCCATTCAAATGGAGGGAAGGGAAAACATGGGGATAAGCTGTATTTTTATAACCTTTTTCCTAGTGCCTAAGTGCCTGCAGTATTCCCACCTTCTTTGGAATGTAATAAGAAGGGAGAGCCATGTGGATTGTTTCAGTTTGTTGAAAGTGGAAGAAGATCCTGGGAACAGCTCCTTACCTGTCTCTCAGGACAGCCGTTACAATAACATCTTCACAATTGTGGATTGGCTGAATCCACATTCAAACTGGAGGGAGGGATTCTAAAGCCCTATTTCTAACTGTATAGTTTGGGAGGGAAATTAGAGTCTGCTTTGCCTGCCTGCTATCACTTCTTCTCAATAACAGGTTTCTTTTGAAATACCATGTTTCAAGTGTCTATACTTTCTTGGGAAAAGAGGCGAGGCAGGGGCCTGACAATAACAGAGTTGGAAAGGACCTTGGAAGTCTTCAAGTCCAACCCACTGCTTAGGCAGGAAACCCTATACCATTTCAGAAAAATAGTTGTCCAATCTCTTCTTAAAAACTTCCAGTGTTGGAGCATTCACAACTTGTGAAGGCAAGCTGTTTCACTGGTTAATTAATTGTCTTCACTGTTAGAAAGTGTTGTGAATTTTTTTTACTAAGCATATCAGAAATAAATACAACAAAGTACATTCATAAATATATAATTCATTCAATATTATGGTAAAATATTATTGAAAAGTACAGCTCCTGTATAAGTAAAGGCTGGATTTTGGGGATAGACATCTCCTAGGCATGTTGTAATTTAATAGAATGAGCTATATTTTCTTATGATTCTGATTAGTTTGTGTTCCTTTGGCAAATAATAAATGTAGAAAACTCCCAATTTTAGATTCCTGACCTTGAATAACACTTGATAACATTGTACTGACATTGGAAAAACAATTGCATGGTTAACAAAGATATAGTATAAGAATATGATAAAGGTACCATTCACTGAACGACTTGGCAAAGAAATTGAAGAATTAGAGCACATGTTATCTAAATCTTTTTAATGCAATTGCTTTAATGCACAATCTAGTAAAACGTTCATTAAAATATTACATTAACAAACATTTCCCAATCTTTCGTTAAGCCACTTTCTGAAAAAATAAAAGAAGAGGAGAGGAATCCAAAGACATTCAGTAATATTCATTATTTTATCATGCTAGGGAAAGGAATGCTTCAGACAGTCAACAGGCAAAAAGTATTTATTGCCTAAATTGAACCTAAATGGCCATTTTGTTCTTGACTACATGCTTAACAAAGAGAAAAATATCTATACTTCCCAAAAATATTTTCTCACAAACACCCCTCCACAAAAATTGGAAGAATTCTAAGACCACAGTGACTTTTTCCAAAGAGCAACTAAGATTATTAAAGGCCTGGAGACTAAACTATATGAAGAACAGCTTTGGGTTTGGCTAATCTAAATAAAAGAAGAATTAGGGGTGACATGATAGCAGTATTTGAGGGGCTGCTACAAAGAAGAGGGGGTCAAATTATTCTCCAAAGTACTGGAGGGCAGGAGAAGAAACAATGGTTAGAAACTAATAAAAGAGAGAAGCAACCTGGAATTAAGGAAAAACTTCCTAACAGTGAGGACAATTAACCAGTGGAACAGCTTGCCTTCAGAAATCATTTTTAAGGTTTTTAAGAAGAGACTGGACAGTCACTCATCTGAAATGGTATAAGGGCTTGAGCAGGAGCTGGACTAGAAGACCTCCAAGGTCCCTTCCAGCTCTGCTCTATTCTATTCTATTCTATTCTATTCTATTCTATTCTATTCTATTCTATTCTATTCTATTCTATTCTATTCTATGTTTGGTTTAATCTCATTAATGCCAGGAACAACTCAAAGCTTGGGAGGATTTTATAAGTTGATCCTATAAAGTATATGTGAACACCCCCCCCCCCAATGTTTCTTTCTTAGAGTCATCATTTACAGGACATACTGAGCCATTTAACACATGCATATTCTACAATCGCCATTCATTGTTTGTGCTAGAAACTTAAATATGTAGCTTCTATTTATCCTGAATCAAATACTTTCCCCTCCCATTTAGGAGATTTAGGTTGACTTTTGGGTGGACTTTTAATCTAAATCATAAGTTCACAATCACTAACTGACACATGCCTTCCAGACAATTTGCTCATACTACATGGTCCAATCCTATGTTACCTGGAAATCTTCGCATAAATGTCAGTAGCATTTGCCTTTAAATAAATTTTGCAGTCTTAGATTGATATTTTTCAATGCATAAAATTGAAAGCCAACCTCAATTTTTGAAATCCTTTGGGAAATAGCTCAGTTTAGGAGACTAATGTACCTCAGCAATTATTAAAAGATTTGTATTGTTGGAATGTGTACAAGAAGATAATGAGCATTCTTCTTAAACCACAAAAGCAATCTGATTTCAGACTATGTCAATAAGAAAACTTGGGAAAAGACAACATATTGCTAAAACTCTTATTCATCCAATTCAGCATTTCCCAACTGGTACTACCACAGAATTTATACCCAGAATAGCAAAAATGATTGGATGGAATCAAAACTATAATATTATAAAAATGTATATATAAACATAAACTCAAACAAAAGTAGAAAGTCTGGTGATTCAATCTTAGACAATTACTGTCAACCATCCCATTGGCATATGCAGCAAAAGAAACTCCTGGGACATTATTTTACCAAGAGTATAACTTTACTGATAGATTCATATAGGCACTGTAGAAAGCAAAGCCAATTCTGACTTTTCACATGAAAACTGCATAGTTACAATCCCCCTTTTCTCTAGGCCACCAATCATCCAGTGTCCACCAATGCAATTCAATCTCTTTGTTTTGGGAAACAGTTTTTCTCGGCTCAGAAGGCTCTCATCGTTTGACCTTGAGGTGTCCCAGGCACATCAATTCCCTCCCAGCCACCCATATATTCCAAGCATTCCTCCTCTGTCCCTGATTTCTGTTGTCTGGCTGTGAGCAAAAGTGCAGAGTGAGTTGACCTTCACATGCTGACTCTCCAGAAGAAAGATTAGTCCTACAAAAAAGCAAACATGCATGAAGTTACAGTACACAATATTTTCTATTCTGACATCTTCAAAGGCTGGATGGCATGTTTGGCATGGAACTTGTAAATAAGTCTAGCTGTTTCAACACCTCCTGGGAGGAACCTGTCAAACACAGGAACTGCCGTCAAAACTTTGATATGAATTATTAACCCCCTTTTGCCATTCCTGTAATTTGATATCATTCTTAAGCATTCTTAAGTATCATTTGAAATAAAAATAGAAACCTGGGCAAAACATTCATTTTGAGTTTATCAAATATTTCTGGTCTAAAGATCTAATATGTGTTTCTTGTAAACAGGTAATGTCATTTTTAAATTGTTTCAAATAATGAAATACTTTCCTTCTCTTCTGCGGTGAATTCAGGCCATTAACATTCCAAGATAATAGTTTAATTGCCATTATCGGCCAAAGGAAACTTTTGAAACACCAGCCGCAGATCACATTTTACTTTAGGCCTTGCTCCTCCCACTGTTTCCGTTGTAGTAGTTGCCAGTTGTTGTTGTGCCTTCATCTCTTGTTCCTTGCGTTTAGCAGCAGCTCTTGTCAGCCTTTGTTCTTTTGAATCTAAACCCGTCATAGGTATTTCCAATACTTGTAATAAATCTTCTTCCATCACAATCTGTTCTTGTACCTGCTTCACTTCTCTTTCCTTCACTTCAGCCTCCCTTCTTCTAGCTTCCAATGGGGGAAGACTTCCAACTTTTAATACCTCAACATAAAATTCTCTTGCTTTTCCAACTGTATTGAGACGATGTACTTTCCCTGCATAGTATACTATTATACCAGTTGGAATATCCCATCTATATTCAATCTGACGTTTTTTAAGTTCATTCACCAGGAAGGCAAATTCCTTCCTAGCCCTTAACATTTTTGGTGGAATTTCCTTTAATATCAAAATATCTTGACCAGCAATCTGAATCTTCTCCCCCTTATATGAAGCTTGCAAAATCTGATTTCTCACTGTTCTGTTTGTAAAATAAATAACAACATCCCTTGGCAACTTTTTTTGCCTTGCTATCCAAGAATTCACACGATATATTTTATCAATTTGATAAGCCACATCTGCTGGACGAGCTGCTAATATCTCAGCAAATACTTCAGAAAAAATTTCCCTTAAATTCTCTTCCTTATTTTCTTTCAAACCTCGGATTCTAAGAGCAAATTCCATATTTCTATATTGTATCAAAACTATTTCATCCTCTGTTTTTTCCATTTTACTTTGAAATTCATCCATTTTATTTTCTAATTTTAAATTATGTTGCTTAATTTCTGCAACCTCCTCTTCTAATAAAATCACATTCGTTGCCAAACTTTGTATGGATGGGCAAAAAACCAAGAATAAAATTAAAAATAATGCAGGATACAAGGGAAAGGGGGGGTCTTAAAATGCCTAACTTGAAATTGTATTATGAAGCAGTTGTTTTATCATTAATTACTGATTGGATTAATTTAACTGAGGAAAGAGTTTTGAATATAGAAGGGTATGGTTTGTTATATGGGTGGCACGCCTATATATTATATGATAAGAAAGTAGATAAAATATTTAAAAATAATATAATTAGAAATGCATTATTGAGGGTTTGGAGGAAATATCAATATAAATTAGATGGAAAGATTCCAATATGGGCAATCCCGAGACACATGATAGAAAATATAAATATATATCAAAAGATGGAGGTAGTTACCTATAAAGAACTTCTTTGTATGGAAAAGGGGGAATTACAATTAAAATCTAGAGAAAAGATGGGGGAAGAAGGGAAAAATTATACATGGTTCCAATATGGACAATTACAAGCTAGATGGAAATTAGATCAAAAAATAGGTGTTAAGCAAACTGAGGATAATTTGTTAAAACAAATGAGAGATCAAGGCCAACAGCATATTAAGAGGTTGTATAATGTATTAGTAGAAATAGACTCAGAGTCCGAACTAGTTAAGGATTGTATGATTAAATGGGCACAAAATTTTCAGCGACCAATAATGTTGGAAACTTGGGAAAGAATTTGGGTGAGGAATGTTAAATTTACACAAGCGCAAAATATGAAAGAAAATTTTTATAAGATGTTTTATAGATGGCATTTAGACCCCAAAAAGTTGTCATGTATGTATCCTAATGTACAGGCTAAATGTTGGAGATGCGATTGTGAAGATGCCACTTATTACCATATATGGTGGACTTGTAAAAAAGTTAAAGCATTTTGGATTAAAGTATGGTGGATCATGCAGAATATTTTGAAAAAGAAGATTAAGTTTACTCCGCAGTTCTTTCTACTAGGAATTATTATGGACTGTACAGCTATAGAGACTAAATTGATTTTGAACTTAATAACAGCCACAAGACTTTTGATTGCTCAGTATTGGAAGAAAGAAGAATTACCTACAATTGAAGAATGGACACTCAAAGTATCAAATCTGGCAGAGATGGCAAAAATCTCCGCTTACTTGAAAGACTATAAACTAGAAAAATATATTTTAGAATGGAAAATGTGGATTGATTATATTCAAAATAAGTATCAGATAAAAAAATATCGAATAGCATATGAGTAAATTTAGGAAATATTTTGTATTAGATATATTTTTGAAGGAGAGGGGAATTGAGAGTGTGACTAAGTGTGGTGTGACTAGAGATTATAATTTAGGAATTATTTTAGATTATGATTGTTGGTTTTGATACCCTGCATTTTGTTCTGGGAAGTCGGGGTGGGGGTGGGGGTAAGGGGAGGGAATTAGGGGGGGTTTGGTAGAGATGGAGTGATGGTTAATGTACAGGGATTATTGAAGATGTATAAATATAATTAATGCAGGGTCGGGTCTGCCCAGTTACCATTTTAGAATGGTGGGGAGGGAGAAAAGAGAGAGTAGGAGGTAGGAAAGAGGAGAAGAGGAAGGAAGAGGGGTAGAAGAGGGAGAAGGAAGGTGTAGGGTGGAGGGAGGAGAGGATGTAGATAAGAGAAGGAGAGGAAGGTCTGGAAAGTAGAAGAAGGTAGAAGAGGGAAGAGTGTTAAAAAGGGGGGTGGTGACTGGGCAAGCCCGACTAATTGTATATAACTGTACATTGGATGAATTATTTGATATGATTGTAAAAATAAAACTTTTTATAAAAAAAAAAAAAACTTTGATATGAATTGCACTCCCTGGTCTGAGATGATACACTTTGGGACCCCATGCAGCCAATATACTTGCTGCATAAATAGTTTAGCCAAGGACTAAGCTGAAGGAATCCTGGGCATGCCATAAAATGGGCTTGTTTGGAAAACAAGTCAGTAATAGTCCAGATCACAGTATTCCCAGTGCTTTCTGGCAGTTCCACAATAAAGTCCATATAGATTTCCTTCCAGGGGTTTGTGGGATCAGCCACTAGCTGCAGTAGTCCTGGGGGCTTGCCAGGCAACTGTTTCATTGAAGCACACACAAGGCAGCTGGCTACATAAGTCTCTACGTCCTTCTTCATCTTTGGCCAACAGAACTGCTTCTTCACTAGGTGGAGAGTCTTTACAAATCCAAAATGCCCCGCTGCCCAAGTATCATGATCCCACTGTAGGTTTAGAGTCCTCTGGAGAGCTGGGACATATACCTTACTCCCCATCCATGCCAGTCCATCATTCATTAACAGCTGGCCTCTATGCTGTTGAAACCATTCAAACCACTTTTGGCTGGCTGCAAAAGTGGTGCCCTGTGAACTGGATGGGATGATGGAGTTAACCTCTTCTTGGGACTGTTGTACTGTGGCATCTAGGAAAGAGCATCACCAGAAAATCCCCTCCCCCCCCAGTAGATAGAGGAGGGTGAAGTTGAAATGGTTGAAGCACTGAGCCCACCAGACTTGCTTGGGTGACAGTTTCCAGGAAGCCCTCAATGTTTCTGGATTCCACAAATGGAAACTTACTGCCTTCTAGGAACTGCCTCCACATTAGGAAAGCCCATCTTAATCCCAAATAGCTCACCGCCTTTCAGTTTCAGAAAGTTTTTGGGTACAGTAGGTACCACAGGTGGGTTTCAGCAGGTTCTAACCAGTTCTGGAGAACCGATAGTGGAAATTTTGAGTAGTTTGGAGAACTGGTAATAAAAATTCTGACTGGCCTCGCCCCCATCTATTCTCTGCCTCCCAAATCCCAGCTGATCAGAAGGAAATGGGGATTTTGCAGTATCCTTTCCCTGGAGTGGGGTGGGAATGGATATTTTATAGTATCCTTCCCCTGCCATGCCCACCAAGCCATGCCCACCAAGCCATGCCACGCCCACCAAACCATACCCACAGAACCGGTAGTAATAATTTTTGAAACCCACCACGTAACCCACCACATATAAGTGCAGGGCTGCAGTTCCCTCTTGGCATTCTTTTGAAGTAAGACAGCAGCTAAAGCTACATCACTAACATCTGCCTGCATCACAAAAGCCTCATCCGGGTCAGGGTATTTTAGGACCAGCTTCCCCAGCAAAGAGGTGCTTTAGCTTCTCAAATGTGGCTTGGCACTCAAGAGACAAGTTCATTCTAACACACACACACACATACACACTTTGTAGACCTCGTTAATTCCATCAAATGTTGTCCCATAAATTGATCTTCTATTTGTCTCCTTTCAGGAACAGCTTCAGTAGACTCTGTCTTGTTTTAGAAACAGTTTCCTTTGTTTCCTACATCACTCTTCTGATGTACTATTTGTATGTCTTTAATCATTAGCTGGTTTCATTTCTAAATCTGTGTTGGCATCTTTTTCCATACCAGTTTTATATTCCGACATTCTTAAAAAATATTTTCAGAACATTTTTGTAATTCAGCATTTTTTACTGCATTCAAATCAGTCTCAGTCTCTTTTTTATACAATAAAATATATTGTTTATCTATATCCTCTTTTATCATATCAAACAATTTGTAAGTAATTTCTGAATACATTGTTTCCAAACAGCCTTAATTTCTTCTATAATCAAATAATCTCTTCTCCTTTAATTGTAATTGTTCTCTCCCATTCCCTCTAGTTAGCTTCAAGTCCCATGTTATCAACTGTTTGTTTTCCAATCCACAAAATTTTCCCACAGGAGGGCTTCCTACAATTAATTTCAACATCTTCATACACTCCTTTATAATTTTTTTAACACCACACAGGGAATATTGAGTTCATGTCACCCCTTCATACCAGATCTCTAGCATCTCTAGCAGCTGTTTCCATGGAAATGCTTCAAATTCAAATGTTTTCTTAAATGTTAAAACTGTCCATGTGTCTTTTCAACATTGTCTTTTAGAATACCACAAACTATTTCAACTTTCAATCCCTCATTTCTTTCTATGCCAAAGTTTCTATGTTCAGATATCTTTTTGACTCCAGCTGCATATGCTGCAATGAACTCTCCCTCTTTCTGGGACTCAAAACACTCTGCAATCAGTACACATTTTGATACCAAATAGTCCTGCATTATTTCTGTTTGTGCTGTAGAATTGAATTGTACGGGCTTTATATGGCAGGGAAGCTTTGCCTCCTCATAACACAGTATGCTTTGCCCCATAATGCTCAATATAACTGCGACTACTTCATTCACCTCAAAAAAGTGTTCAAGTCTAGTAATTTATTGCAGTATTGAACACATTCATCTTCTCCAAGAAAGCTAGTCATCCAGCTGTACTCACTTTTTTTTGTCTTTATTTGCTGCAGCCAATTCAGCATTATTCTTCCTCTGTTTGTTGTTTTGAGAGGTCTGAGAGCCTTTTTTTTAATGATTTCACTTTATTTTCCCCACTGATCAAACAATGTACAGTAATTCAACCTATCTCCTGGGATTGTTGTTGAGGAGAAAAATAGTTGGAGGGAATATCATGCAAGCTCAAGCAAGCTGCCTGGAGCTGTTGAATTATGTAAAAGCAGGATATAAGTCTAATGCAAGCAAAGAAAGGAATAGGTGAGTAGGTGTTTCTGCTGCTTATTTTAATGAAATTAATCCCAGAGTCTAAAAGAATACTACTAATATTACTATGTTCAAGTCAGAAGCAGCTACCAAGGTATTTCTAGGTTGAAAAGATTAGCCAGTGACATCCCCATTGCCCAGGGGTGCCTGACGAGGCTTCTTTCATGTCCCTTTCATTTCCTCCCAAAAGTGGCACCTATTTATCTATTTGCATTTGCATGCTTTCCAACTGCTGAATTGGCAGAAACTGGGATATGTGCTCTACATTCATGGGTTTCAAACTGCTGAACTGTCAATCTTTCAATGGCCTTCTGACTCAGCATGCTAGCCACATGAGTCATGGCAGCCTCACTTAAAAGAATTACAACATATCGGACTTCCAGGTGGCGCCGTTTGTGATGGAGATGGTCTTTTAGATCGCCAGCCTTGGGATCTTGTAAGAATCGCTAAGACAGCGTCGATCAGCTGTCAAGCAATTCAGAAAACCTTCCCTTCGGGAGAAGAGGGGAAGGTGAATTAAGGGGCAGAAGTAGAGCGCCCCAAGAATCCCTTGAATGAGTCCAGGGGTTCAGAGGGGAGGGCTCCTTAGGAAGCCCCGGGAAAACTCTGGATCCAAGGCTTTTCTGCAGGCTAGCAGAACAAATCACAATGTCCACTCCTGGGACCAATATTGGATTATAAATTGAATCATTACTAGCGGAGCAGAAGCAGGAGGACGAGTGGTGGCAAGTAACAAAACCTTACCTTCCCGATACTTTGTTTTCTTATGTTAAAGACAAGAACGGAACGCAGCCATTGAAGTAGTAGGCTGAAAGCGAAAGTGAGAAAGCTCTTATTGTTTCAGTGCTGAGTCACTAGAGACTGTTGGAGTGCTTTTTGAAAGGAAAGAGGAGAGACTTTGAAAGCGGCAGAAGATTGAAGAAGTTTTAATGACTTTTATTGACTTTGATTAAAATATAAGTTTAGAATGGAGCTAAACAAATTAAAGTAAGTTCTACTAAAGGAGCTGGGGCATCCCCAGCTCATACATCTGAAACTAAAGTATTAAGTTTAGAGACATTACAAGATAATTTGAAGGACTTTGTCAAAGAGTCTCTAGGCTTACAAGCCTCCCTTATTGAGGAGAAATTTAAAGATATGGTGGGGAAAATTTCTGAAATTAAAGAGGAAGTTTCAGAAATTAAGGAAGGAAATAAGGAAATAAGAGAAGGAATTAATATAGCAATCCAAAGTTTGGTATCAAATATGATACAGTTAGAGGAAAGTGTGGAAGAAATTAAGCAAGTTAATTTAAAGCTGGAAAGTAAAATCGAGGAAATTCAAAATAATGTGGAGAAGACAGATGATGAGGTTGTTTTGATACAATACAGGGCGATAGAATTTGCTTTAAGAATAAGAGGGGTTAGAGAGAATAAACAAGAAGATTTAAAGCAGATATTTTCAGAGGTTTTTGCAGAGATTTTGGGGGAGCAACCAGAAGATTTTGTTCTTCAAATTGATAAATTTACCATGTTAATTCGTGGATTGCGAGACAAAAACAACTGCCAAGAGATGTGGTTGTATATTTTACTACCAGGCGAGTCAGAAACCAAATTTTACAGGCATCTTATAAAAGGAAAATACAAGTAGATGGTCAAGAAATTTTAATACTGAAGGAAATTCCTCCTAAAATGTTGAGAAGCAGAAAGGATTTTGCCTTTCTGGTGGATGAACTGAGAAAAAGACAGCTGGAACATAGATGGGATATTCCAGCTGGTATAATAGTTTTTCAAACAGGAAAAGTACATCGTCTTAATACAGTTTTGAAAGCGAGAGACTATTACGTTAATGTCTTAAAAGCTGGAAACCCGCCACCACCAGAAAAACAAAGCAGAAGGGATTCTGATGAGATAAAGAAGGGGAAAGAGAAGGGACGTGATGACTCTGTGGTGATAGTTATGGAGGAGGATTTGCTGCAAATTACAGAAAGCCCGAAAGATCAAAGGCAGACTAGACCTGCTACCAAGCAGATGCAAGAAGAAGCAAAAGTTCAACAAACTTCAAAGACAGTACAAGATACCAAAACAGAAGCAGTGGGAGGAGCCAGGCCGAAGATCCGGGAGGATTGGCAGCTGATGCTTCAAAAGCTTCTGTTTGCCAAAAATGGCAAATAGATTTCTATCCTGGAATGTTAATGGTTTAAATTCACCATGCAAGAGGTGGAAGATATTTCATTATTTGAAACATACTTAAACATTATTTAAGTATGATGTAATATGTTTACAGGAAACCCATATTAGAAGTTCGGACCAAAAGTATTTGATAAACTCCAGGCTTGGTACACATTTTTGTGTTCTCTTTGTTGACGATGTCAAACTATTTAACACCACAGACAATACATCTACCATTCAAAAAGACCTTGATCATCTAACTGCTTGGTCTAAAACTTGGCAACTCCAAATCTCAACCAGCAAATGCTCAGTCTTACATATTGGAAGAAAGAATCCAAACATTAAGTACATACTTGATGGACATTACCTTACAGATTACCCCCACCCTGTTAAAGACCTTGGAGTTTTCATATCAAATGATCTAAGTGCCGAAGCACACTGCAACTACATAGCAAAAAAGGCTCTAAGAGTTGTAAACCTAATCTTGCGTAGTTTCTTTTCCAAAAACACTACACTACAACCAAAGACCTATATACAAACACCCGTGAAAACCTCAGAAAACAAATATATATATATATATATATATATATATATATATATATATATATATATATATATATATGCTTATACCTTCTAGTATTCCCTCATATATATGTTTATATACTATATAATCTTTTTGTGTGATGCTTATATATATTGTTGTGAGAAAATAAATAAAATAAATAAAATAAAAAATAAACATTTTGTTGCAGCAGCTCCAGAGGAAAAAAATGGTATAGTTGTATATTTTAAGAAGGGTTTATTAGTAAAACTAATTGAAGCAGATGTTCAAGGGAGATATATTGCTATTGAACTTTTACAAGAAGGAGAAAAGATACTTATAATTGGAGTTTATGCTCCTAACCAACAGCAAGAACCTTTTGTTAAATTTTTACACAATAGAATTATACATTGGGATTATAAATTGCATATATTAATGGGAGATTGGAATGGAGTTTTGGATACTTGGAAAGACAAAAAGTCTTACTTCACAATATTTCAAGTCATGCAAAGTTACCTAAAGACTTTTTTGATATGATGGATGATTTAGAACTAATAGATGTTTGGTGAGAACGGAATAAGGAAGAGAAAGATTTTACTTTTTTTTCAGAAAGACATCAATCTTTTTCAAGGATTGATTTTATATTAACTACTAATGATTTGCTTTTTAGGGTGAAGAAAACTAAGATATGTCCACAGATTTTGACAGATCATAGCCCTATGTGGATAGAATTTGATCAGGGGAAGGATGTTAGGAGATCGTGGAGGTTGAATGAAAACTTGTTTAGATATGAAGAAAATGTAAAAGAATGTAAAAAACAAATTAAATAATTTTTTGACATGAATATGCATAAGGGTACTTCTGTGGAGATGGTTTGGGATGCGAGCAAGGCTTATATGAGAGGAGTTTTAATATATATGAACAATAAATATAGACGTAAATTACAGAAAAAGAGAAAGGAATTAGAATAGGAAATTAAAAAAAGAGAACAGTTACTTATAAAGAATCCTGGAGATAAGAAAATAAAGGAGTCAATAAATATATTATGAGGGCAATTTAATATGATGGTGGCAGACCTGTTGGCAACAAATTTACAATATGCTAAACACAATACATTTAATAATGCTAATAAATCTGCTAGGTGGTTAGCTTATATATTAAGGAAAAAACAGAAATTACATACTATTGGTAAGGTAGAATATAGGGTAAAGAAGTATATCAACAGAATTTGATTCAAAAAGCCTTTTTGGAATTTTATACAAAGTTATACCATAGAGATTTAATTAAAGAAATAGATATATATATAGATATTTACAAGATGAAGGTATTCAAGAAATTACATCAGAGCAAAGGGAGGAATTGAACCAACTTATAAAAATAGAAGAAATAATTTTTGCAATTAAACAGTTGAAAATGGGTAAAGTCCCAGGTACAGATGGTTTAATGGCTATTTATTATAAAAACTTACAAGAGGAAATGTTACAGCCACTTAAGGTGTTATTTAACAAAATTCAATCTGGAGGAGGAGTGCCTCCATCATGGAGAACGGCTTTTAGCTCGCTGATTCCGAAGGAAGAGCAAGATTGTAGTAAACCTGAAAATTATAGGCCAATATCGCTTTTAAATACTGATTATAAGATTTTTGCTAAGATACTAGCCAATAGATTAATGTCAGTTATGAGTTATATGATTCATAGTGATCAATCGGGGTTTATTAAAGGGAGACAAATGAGATATAATATGAGACAGATTGTAGATCTATTGGAATATTTAGAAAGGAATAGCCAAGTCCCCGTAGTGTTCTTTTTTTTTTTGGATGCTGAAAAAGCCTTTGATAGACTGAATTGGCAATTTTTATTTAAAGTTATAGAAAGGATGCAGTTTGGAGACTATTTTATACAAGCAATTAAAGCAATATATCAGAAACAGACAGCACAAATAATAATTAATGGTAGTTTAACAGAATCTTTTAGAATTGAAAAAGGTACAAGGAAAGTGTAATGTATCTTTAAGAATTGTGGAGGGAAAACTGAGCGGGAAAAAGCACGTTGCTGATTGGATGAAGCCTCTGGCTAAACTGTATATAAAGAGAGGGTTTTCCCAGCCTGGGTTGCTGGGTTCACCATATAGTAAAGAGCTGTTGTCACTATCCTGGTCTCCTGCCTCGTTATTGCCCGAATCTAACACTGGCGACGAGGATGGGATCTCGAGGCTAAGAGCGCCAGGAAAAAAGCTGAAGTCACCAGGAAGACGCGAACCCAGCAAACAAGGGGCGGAAAGCAGCGATGTCCAGCTACACACCGCCAGCGCCATTCGACCCAGCTAAGGAAAAATGGGGGTCATACATGGCTCGTTTCGAGTGTTTCCTCGAGGCGAACGAACTCCAAGGAGTCTCAGACAACAGGAAGCGAGCGTATTTCCTGAGCCACTGTGGTCCAGAGGTTTTTGACACCGCAGAATCGTTGGCGGAGCCAACGCCGGTACAATCGGTGCCGTGGCAGACTCTACAGACCCTATTGAAAGCCCATTATGCACCAACGCCGTCCAAGTATGTGCAACGGTACGAATTCAGGGAGCGTAGGCAGCAAGAGGGCGAGTCCATCAGCGTATACATGGCAGCCCTGAGGAAAGCAATGAACCATTGCGAGTTCCGAGACTTGGAAGAGGCATTGCTGGAGCAACTCATTCGTGGGGTCAGGGACATCCGTTTGCGACGGCGGCTGCTGTCCAAAAGCAACTTGACGCTGGCAAATGCCTTGGATGAAGCCAGGGCTAATGAGATGTCTACCCAAGCAGCGGAAACCCTACAAAAGCAGGTCGCACCAACGGCTGGTGCGAAATCAACCCCGGTCCACAATGAAGAGGTCCAGGCCGAGTCGGACGGTGAGGAGGAGGAAGGAGTCTTCCACACCGGGAGGCCGGAGAAAGAAGACCGGGGTGACGGTGCGAGTTGTGGAGGGCGACACCAACGACAACAATGCAAATTTAAGGATGCGACTTGTCGGCGGTGCGAAAGGAAGGGGCACCTAGCACAGGTCTGTCGAGCACCCCAACCTTCCCGCCAAAAATTCAAACTGACCAACCAGAGCGCGGGAACGGTGAAGCAGCCCGTGGTTGGTCAATTCAAAAAAGGCGCGAAGTTGAATCAGACTGTCGTGAGAGTGGGTCACGCAACAACACGCCTAGAGAAAAAAATCTTTACGAAAGCAAAGATTGAGGGGGTGCCGTGCCGATTGGAGGTGGACACCAGCTCAGCGATCACGATCATGTCCTGGGACACTCTCGTGAAAGCCGTACCCGCCATCGCAAAGCGCAAGCTGAAACCACAGAAATTAAAGGTACAAGACTACCAAGGGAATCGCATCCCTGTTCGAGGGGTAACGTCCGTCCACGTCGAGTATGGACAATACAAGAAAACTCTGCCCATCACCATAGTCGATGGGACCCTGCCAAGCTTGTTGGGACTGGACTGGTTCCGAGCATTGGGCATGGGAGTGACTGGAATCTTCAGAAACGAAGTCAACCTCAAAGACGCACTCATGGAAGAATTTGGGGACGTTTTCAGAGATTGCCTGGGCAAGTACACGGGGACCCCTATTTCTTTTAATTTAGACCCCCAAGTTGCCCCCATCCGTCTAAAGGCTAGGAGGGTCCCGTTCGCCCTAAAGCCCAGGATTGACCGGGAACTGGACAAGCTAGTAAACCAGGGAATTCTAGTGCCAGTTGACCATGCTAAGTGGGAGACCCCTATAGTCACCCCAGTCAAACCGGACGGGTCGGTCCAGATTTGCGCTGACTATAAGGCAACGCTTAACAAAGCGTTGCAAAAGAGTGCTTACCCCATCCCGGTGGTACAGCACTTACTGCACTCAATGGGGCAAGGGCAAGTTTTTGCCAAGCTAGACTTGGCCCAAGCCTATCAACAGCTGCCCGTAGATAGCAGCACAGCCGAAGCGCAGACAATTGTGACTCACAGAGGGGATTTTAAGTGTACCCGGTTACAGTTTGGGGTTAGTGTGGCTCCAGGGTTATTTCAGAACCTAATGGAGCGGCTATTGCAGGGACTACCAGGGGTGGTACCATACTTTGACGATGTACTGGTATCCGCTGAGAATATAGAGGAATTAGGGGTAAGGCTGCGAAAAGTTTTGGGCATTTTCCGGTCTGCCGGTCTCACAGTTAAACTGAACAAATGCCAGATCGGGGTTGAATCTGTGGAATTCCTAGGCTACCGGATAGACAGAAAAGGGATTCACCCCACTGAAAGCAAGGTACGGGCCATCAGGAAGGCCCCGGTCCCAAAGAACAAAACGGAGTTGCAGGCATTCTTAGGTCTGGTCAATTTCTACGCGGTATTCTTAAGGAATAAGGCAACAGTAGCTGAGCCGCTTCATAAACTACTAGCAAAGACGGCTGCATGGTCTTGGGGAAAGGCGGAAGCTAGGGCATTCGAAGGGATAAAGAATCTCCTATCGAGTGATAGCCTCCTTATCCAATACAATGGCACGCTGCCATTAGTGTTAAGCTGCGATGCATCTCCCTATGGGGTGGGGGCTGTGCTCAGCCACAGGTTGCCAAATGGCACAGAAGCCCCTATTGCATACTACTCCCGAACCATGTCATCAACTGAAAGAAATTATAGCCAGCTTGATAAGGAAGCCTTGGCTATAGTCTCCGGAGTAAAGAAATTCCATGAATATGTATTTGGTCGTGATTTCGAAATCATCACGGACCATAGACCTTTGCTAGGCCTGTTGGCAGGTGACCGCCCAACGCCCGTGGCACTTTCGCCCAGACTGACCAGATGGACTATCTTTCTAGCGGCGTATTCATACAAACTACTACACCGGCCAGGGAAGGAATTAGGGCATGCAGACGCCCTGAGCAGATGCCCGTTACCAGAGACTATCGAAGACCCCACTCCGGGGACACCAGTTCTGCTAATTGACTCTTTGGACTCCGGCCCAGTCACATCCAAAGAGGTGGCTCGGGCTTCGTACAAGGACATTACAATAAGGACTGTAATTGGTTGGGTACAAAGAGGTTGGCCCGCTGCGCCGGGCGAGCGTTTTAAAGAATTTGTAAAAAGCGTGGGAACTCTCAGCTCAAGGGGTGCCTGCTATGGGGGATCGAGTGGTGATCCCGGAGAAATTGAGGAAAAGGTATTGGAGCTCCTTCACGAAGGCCACCCAGGGATCGTGAGAATGAAGGGTCTAGCGAGAAGCTATGTGTGGTGGCCCTTAATGGACACGGAAATTGCTGAAAGGGTAGGGAAATGCCAGGCCTGCCAGGAGTCCAGACCGCTACCCCCAACGGCCCCGATTCGGGAATGGGAGAGACCCCAGGGCCCTTGGTCTAGGATTCATATCGATTTTGCCGGCCCCTTCCACGGCCAAACCTTTCTGGTAGTAGTCGATGCCTACTCCAAATGGCTGGAAATCATTCTCATGAGATCCATGACAGCCGAGGCCGTGATTTCAGTCCTACGGCACCTATTTGTAACCCACGGGTTGCCCGACACTTTAGTCTCCGATAACGGCCCACAGTTCATGGCAACCCAGTTTGAGGGGTACTTGGCAGAGGAGGGCATCCGACATGTCCTCTCGGCGCCTTTCCACCCTGCGACGAACGGCCTTGCAGAGCGTTTCATTCGGAGCGCGAAGGAAGCATTGTCCAGAATCAGGCCAGGCGATTGGCAAACAAAAATCGATACATTCCTAGCCGTCCAACACAGAACCCCCTGTGTAACAACTGGCCGCAGCCCGGCAGAGCTATTAATGGGTCGGAAGCTTAGGTGCCCACTAGACCGTTTAAACCCAAACTACACACCAGACGGTTACAAAGGGGCACACGGTAAAACAAGAGGGATGGCAATAGGCGACCTAGTGTGGGCACACAACTACAGCGAGGGCCCGACCTGGTTAGCAGGAAAAATCCTAGAGACAACAGGACCAAAATCATATCTGGTAGAGATAAAGGATGGCCGGGTATGGAAGCGCCACATAGACCAAATAAGGAAACGCATAACCGGTAAATCAGAATCAGATGAAACAGGCCCTGACTATCAAACGTTTGAATCCACAGCTGACTCAAACCCGAGGCAAACGCGGGACTTATCTGAGTTCCAGGAGGTCCAGCGACGCCAACCAGTTCCTCCTGAAAACAGCAGGGACGACTCTGCAAATAATCCAGGGCCGGATGGCCTAGAGGAGGAGCTGAGAGGAACAAACAGTCCCTCCGGTCAGCTCGACTCACTCCCAGAAAATGAATTGAGCAGGTCCGAAAGAGTCAGGAGACGCCCAGTCTACTTGCATGATTACGTTGAAAAATAAGATGTTAATTCTATGTAAATATTGGTAAAGTGCTTTCTGGGAGGGAAGGAGTGTAATGTATCTTTAAGAATTGTGGAGGGAAAACTGAGCGGGAAAAAGCACGTTGCTGATTGGATGAAGCCTCTGGCTAAACTGTATATAAAGAGAGGGTTTTCCCAGCCCGGGTTGCTGGGTTCACCATATAGTAAAGAGCTGTTGTCACTATCCTGGTCTCCTGCCTCGTTATTGCCCGAATCTAACAGAAAGGATGTCCCTTCTCCCCATTATTGTTTATTTTAACTTTAGAAATTTTATTAAATAAAATATGTGGCTCAAATCAAATAATGGGAATAAAAATTAGACAGCAGGATTATAGATTAAGAGCGTTTGCGGATGACTTGGTTGTTACTTTAACTCAACCTATTCAGTCAGCTATATACTTAAAAGAGATAATTAATCAATATGGTAAGGTATCTGGTTTTAAAGTTAATCAACAGAAGACAAAGATGATAACTAAAAATATGAACATACATCAAAAAGAAGAATTAGAAAGAGTTACAGGATATGAAATTGTTAAAAAAGTTAAATACTTAGGAGTATATATTACAGCTTCAAATGTGAAATTATATAAAAATAATTATGAGGTGTTGTGGCAGAAGGTACAGAAGGAAATGAAGAATTGGAAGAAATTACAATTATCTTTGTTGGGAAGAATAGCAGCAATTAAAATGAATGTTTTGCCTAGGTTTTTATTTTTATTTCAAATGATACCAGTACTTAAAAAGGATGTAAATTTGCGGGAATGGCAGAAAGCGATCAGCAACTTTATTTGGATGGGTAAAAAACCAAGAATAAAGCTAAAAATAATGCAAGATAACGTGAAAGAGGGGGGTTAAAAATGCCTAACTTGAAATTATATTATGAAGCAGTCGTTTTGTCATTGATTAGTGATTGGTTTAATTTAACGGAAGAAAGAATTTTAAATATAGAAGGTCATGATTTGTTATATGGATGGCATGCTTATTTAGTATATAATAAGAAAGTAGATAAGGGACACGGTGGCTCAGGGGCTAGGACGTTGAGCTTGTAGATCGAAAGGTTGGCAGCTCAGCGGTTCAAATCCCTAGTGCTGCTGTGTAACGGGGTGAGCTCCTGTTACTTGTCCCAGCTTCTGCCAACCTAGCAGTTTCGAAAGCACATAAAAATGCAAGTAGAAAAAATAGGGACCATCTTTGGTGGGAAGGTAACAGCGTTCCGTGCGCCTTTGGTGTCTAGTCATGCCGGCCACATGACCACAGAGACATCTTTGGACAGCGCTGGCTCTTTGGCTTTGAAACGGAGATGAGCACCGCCCCCTAGAGTCGGCAACGACTAGCATGTATGTGCGAGGGGAACCTTTACCTTTTAAGAAAGTAGATAATACTTTTAAAAGTCATATTCTCAGGAATGCTTTGTTAAGGGTTTGGAAAAAGTATCAATATAAATTAGACAATAAGATACCTATATGGACAATCCCCAGACATGCGATAGAGAATATAAATATAGAACAAAAACAAAAGGGGACTGCATACAAAGACCTTCTTTTTGTGGAAAAGGGTAAATTACAACTGAAATCTTTGAATATATTGAAACAAGATGGGAAAAATTACACATGGTTTTAGTATGGACAATTGCAATCTATATAGAGTGTGGACCAGAAAAGTGGTATTGCGCTAATTGAGGAAAATTTGGTAAAATAAATTAGAAATCAAAGTCAAATGCATATTAAAAGGTTATACAATGCTTTGATAGAAATAGATTCAGAAACGGAATTAATTAAAGATTGTATGATAAAATAGGCACAAAATATTCAACAACCTATAATGTTGGAAATGTGGGAGAAAATTTGGGTTAGGAATGTTAAATTTACTCAAGCACAAAATTTAAGAGAAAATTTTTATAAAATGTTTTATAGATGGCATTTAGATCCTAAGAAGTTGGCATTTATGTATCTGAATATGCAACCCAAGTGTTGGAGATGTGATTGTGAAGATGCTACTTATTATCATATATGGTGGACTTGTAAAAAAATCAAACCGTTTTGGATTAAAATATGGTGGATTATACAGAACATTTTGAAAAAGAAGATAAAGTTTACGCCACAACTGTTTTTACTAGGCATAATCACGGATTGTACAGTAATAGAGACTAAATTGATATTGAACTTAATATCAGCAGCGAGACTTTTGGTGGCGCAACATTGGAAGAAAGAAGAACTGCCTACTATTGAAGAATGGACACTTAAAGTTTCAAACTTAGCAGAAATGGCAAAAATTTCTGCGTATTTGAAAGACTACTCACAAGAACGATATATAGTGGAATGGAGAAAATGGATTGATTATATTCAAAATAAGTATCAGACCAAAAAGTATCAAATAGCATATGAGTGATGATAGGGATTGTATTGTATTTGTGTATTAGTTTAAAAGGGGAATGGGGAGTTAAGGGATCAATGCGGGAGAAGGGATTATGGGGTATGTTTTTTGTAGTGTTTTAGTTTATGTTTGTTAGATGTTATACTCTGTATTTTGCTCTGGGAAGTCTTTGGGGGGGAGGGGTGAAGGGGGAGGGGGGAGGATGAAGGGGGAATTTTTTTTTCAAAACTTGTTTGTTGTAAAACTTTTTCAATTAAAAAAAAAAAGAATTACAACATATAGAGGCACCCAAAGGTAATTGAATAATAGTACTTTAGAACAGTTGGCCATATTAAAGGCTTTAATGAAAGACAAGACTATAGTTTAGTTTCTACTTGGAAACTGCTTCTAAACTAAATTACTTTAGTCTCCAAGAGTGTCATTAAGACACAGAAGGAAGAAAGGAGCAGTAGCAGATTAGGAAATGGTCAGATAAGAGGCAGTTTTGGCCACAAACACAATGGGAACATAACAGATATCTCAGAAAGGACCCTCCTTAGTTTCTTCAGCTGTAAAGGTGCGAGGGGAGAGATGTACTTTCAGATTTGTAAGGCTTTGTTGTCGTAACCTTACAATAAAAGCAGTGTTAGAACAAGGTTAGTGTTTATTGTCTGTATTAGGGTTAGGTTATGGAGTGGCTGATAAATTAGCTTGGTGAGTGCAAGGATTTTTATACAGTTTAGAAGATTTTGTAATTTTGAGGTTTGTGTGCTTTTATTATTTGATTGGTTTTACTTGTTTCACAAGGCTCCTGATGGATTTTAATTATCAGCTTCCCTTGTTCCTAAACCTGTCAGGCATGTGTAATTGATCTAATCCTGTTAGCTTTGGTCCTCTATTGCCTCTAGCGAGCCTTTCTTAATAGATCAGCAGACTTGAGTCATTGTTTCTCAATGACCAGGGTTACTCAAATTCATGATTGCAACATTGTTTCTCTTTCACAGCTTGAGCTCAGGTCTGCCTGTTTGCCTGCAGCTTCTTTCTATTGGGAAAGGGAAGAAAGAAAGAAAAAGAGATGGTGTTCTTTTACCTTTAGCAGCTTTTGTATTTCTTTTCCTGACTTTGAGTTTTATTCTTACAATTTTGGGACATAGTCAAAAGGATTGGTGTGTGTGGGGGGGTGTTCTTACCACACTTTCCTTAGATTGAGCATAAATACTGTTTATATTCTCATCATTTGCTACATGGAAAGTGTCATATCAGCAAGTTGGGGGGGAAAATGACATATGTGGTGTAGCTTCTGCAGCACAAATTGATCTCTTTGTCATGAGTGGGCAGACTTAGGTCTCCAGATTCTTTCATTTTCCCCTATGTCAAGAACAGGCAGGAAGAACCAGGCAAAGAATAATAGTGGAAAAAGGCACAAAATGGCAATTTGTGTAAAGCCAATGCAAAACATAAATTTCATTCCATGATAAATTATTAACTTGGGCTGAAATGACTTCTCCTATAAAGGATTTATATGTACATTATGGCAGGTCAGAGATTTGAATATAAGACCCTGAACATAAATACAGAAAATCCTTCTGGCCTACATATTTGAAACATTAGATTAGCATCATTCATCCTTGTAAGCTATCCAGTGTCTGCCTACAGTTAGTGCTCTCAGAACAAAAGTATCATTACCAGTAGTTTCTGGTTTCTTTTTCTGGGATCCTTTCATTTTTTTCAGGATTTTCACCTTGCTTTATTAGCGCTTCACATTAATTTCACTAATTTCACACTAATTAAGCAGAGAGCCAGATTGGTCTAGTAGTGGTTAACCCATCAGACTAGAAAATGAAAGATTCCTTAGCCACGAAAATCAGCGGGATAATCTTATTTATTTATTTATTTATTTATTTATTTATTTGATTTTTATACCGCCCTTCTCCCGAAGGACTCAGGGCGGTGTACAGGCAAAAATAAAACAGATAATACAATATACAATTTAAAAAGCAGATTAAAAAACTTATTTTTGGGGCTGAGAGAGAATGACTGACCCTTATATGGCATAGGGCCGGGTTACTTACGGGACCGCCTGCTGCTACCAAATACCTCTCACCAACCCGTGCGCTCTCACAGAGAGGGACTCCTCAGGGTGCCGTCGGTGCGACAATGTCGTCTGGCGACACCCAGGGGACGGGCCTTCTCTGTGGGGGCCCCCGCCCTCTGGAACGAGCTCCCCCCAGGACTTCGTCAACTTCCGGACCTCCGAACCTTTCGCCGCGAGCTCAAAACTTACTTATTTATCTGCGCTGGACTGGGTTAGTTTTTTAAGTTATGGGTTTTTAAATGGGTTTTACTTCCAAATTTTAATTATGGCCAATTTAAATAAGTTTTTTATTAGTATTTTAATTGTATGTATTGTGCATTTTTACTTGGCTGTGAACCGCCCTGAGTCCTTCGGGAGAAGGGCGGTATACAAATTTAAATAATAAATAAATAAATAAATAAAAATTTTAAAATTAGCCTGATAGGTTAAAATATACAAGACTAAAAAACCCCATTTAAAATTAATTAATAAAAATTTAAAATTTAAAATTAATAAAATTCAATTCAAGCCAGCCCCGCGCGAATGAAAAGATGTGTCTTCAGTTCGCGACGGAAAGTCCGAAGGTCAGGTATTTGGCGTAAACCCGGGGTAAGCTCGTTCCAGAGTGTGGGAGCCCCCACAGAGAAGGCCCTTCCCCTGGGGGCCGCCAGCCGACATTGTTTGGCGGACGGCACCCTGAGAAGTCCCTCTCTGTGAGAGTGTACGGGTCGGTGGGAGGCATGTGGTAACAGCAGGCAGTCCCGTAAGTACCCAGGCCCTAAGCCATATAAGGGTCAGTCATTCTCTCTCAGCCCAACCTACCTTACTGGGTTGTTGTATGGAAATTGGAAAAGGAAGGTGTGTTGGATATGTTCACCATCTTGATTTATTTGTAAAAATAATAAAGATGGGATACAAACAAACAAATAAATAAGATTTCCAGTCCTATCAGTAGTCATCTGAAGCTTCTGCTTCTATCGATCTCTCTGAACTTAATTAGATATCTTGACTTTTAGCTTAATCTGGATCCTTCTCCAGATTAGAACCATGACAAGAATATATGCCTAAAACCAGTGGTGGGCTTCAAGTAATTTAACAACTGGTTCTCTGCCCTAATGATTTCTTCCAACAACCAGTTTGCCAACCTGCTCAGAAAGTTAACAACCGGTTCTTCCGAAGTGGTGCGAACTGGCTGAATCC
Organism: Ahaetulla prasina; assembly: GCF_028640845.1. Lineage (NCBI taxonomy): Eukaryota > Metazoa > Chordata > Lepidosauria > Squamata > Colubridae > Ahaetulla > Ahaetulla prasina. Next base: position 84,302,609 of record NC_080543.1, on the reverse strand, counting down.
CACCACTGCCTAAAACTAATCTGACTCTCCAAATTGTGCTCATTCCAAGCCCGAGCTAGGGACAAAAATCATGCCCAGTTGCCTCTGCTCATTACTTCAAAGTAAGGACTAAAACTTGATATATGTGCACTGTCAGGGAACTGGGGCAGCCAGTGTCCAAATTGAGTCAGAGATGCTGACACAAACCAGTTTTATTTAAATAAATATATTTACAGTAAATAAGATAGGCAAAGAGGAACATCATCAGGTAAATCAACATAGCAGGAACATCATCAGGTAATTCACAGAGCACACAGGGCACCCCGTGGGTGTGGCTTGGTGGTCAGATGACTGGGTGGGTGTGGCCAATAACAATAAATAATAAATAATAAAAATAATAGAATAGGCAATTGTTGCTCAAATTTTTTAAAAGGAAAGAAAGATGACCCTGCCAATTACAAACCAATAAGTCTGCTAAACATAATCAACAAACTCTATACCAAACACCTCCAAGAAAAACTAAAGGAGTGGCTGGATTTTGAGAATTTGATAGCTGATGAACAAGCCGGGTTTAAAGAGGGGAGAGACACCACAATCATCATCTGACTGAAAAATACATATCAAATAGACCTGTATCATTATATACCAGTTTTATAGATCTCAAGGCAGCCTTTGATATGGTTACCAGGACTAAGCTATGGGAGAAGCTGGAAGCTGCCTCAATTGACCACGGGCTTCTTCATCTATTACGTGCCCTACATACTAAAACATCCCTCAAGCTGTAATATGCAAGGGTACCTCTCGAAATCAGTTAAAACTCAAAAGGGAGTTAAACAGGGGTGCATTTTGCCCCCCCCCCGCTTTTCAACTTTTATATAAACAACATGGTAAAATGGCTAAGCAAATGCAGTCTGTTATTAACAGCAGCTGCTTGCAATTACTGCAGGTTCAAGTCCCACCAGGCCCAAGATTGACTCAGCCTTCCATCCTTTATAAGGTAGGTAAAATGAGGACCCAGATTGTTGGGGGCAATAAAAGTTGACTTTGTATATAATATACAAATGGATGAAGACTATTGCTTGACATAGTGTAAGCCGCACTGAGTCTTCGGAGAAGGGCGGGATATAAATGCAAAATAAATAAATAAAATAAAAAATAAATAAAATAAATAAAAAATAAGTGACTGAAGCATCGCCCTCCTGCTCTATGCAGATGATGCTGTGATCCTCTCCAGGATGCTAATAGGCCTTAAAAGAGCCTTGTGAGCCCTTCTCCAGCATTGTAATTACAATAAACTGGATATAAATTATGAGAAAACAAAGATCATGGCCTTTGCAAAAAGGCCAAGACTTTATTCATGGTATCTAAATGCCCACAAAATAGAGCAGATAACCACCTTCAAATACCTGGAGGTGGTCATTCAGGCCAATGGTTCAAGAAAAGCACATTGAGAACATGCAGCTGCCTTGGGCTAAAGATCAGTGAGCACCATTCTTAATTTTTTCTGCACAAAGGGAGGATGTTATGTCCCTGCTGCAATTAAGCTTTTTCTGGCCAAGTTGCTAGCAAAGCTTCTTTATGGGGCCTTGCTCAGACTGTCATCTTCCTGTTTTACATCATTAGAAATAGTTCAATCCAAATTCATTAGATCAGACACAGATTGTGTCTCAAATGCACTTCTATGCCTGGAGATAGGATTGACAAAAGTCAAAGCAAGAATCTGTATAGCCTCCTTAAATCTCTGGCTAAAGCTTAACTTCTTTCCACAAGGTCTTGCTCCATTAATCTTCCAAGACAAATTCTCTTCATCATGGATTGAGGCTGTCAAGTCCAACCTTGCCAAATGAGGCTTCTCCCCAGCTTTAATACTCAAGATGGACTATGATCTAGCAAGACAAACCTTGCAACAAAAGGTGGAGGACATTGAGAGGCAGGCAGACGTAGGGAAAGTTCTGCTGTTTCTGGCTCCAGATGCCATTAGATGTGTTGTTGCTCCTGCCAGCTATCTTAGTCAGTTGGAGTCAGTAAACCACCAGAAAGCATTTGCATGGTGCCATGCGCTTCCATCGGCAGTCTTGTATGGCAAGTATAAAAGGATACCATTCACTGAAAGACTCTGTCCCTGCAGCTCAGGAGAGGTGGAAACTATGGGTCCTGTGCTCCTTAGATGTTCCTTTTATATGGAGATTAGAAAAAAACATATTCTGCCAATAACTGCTAGGTATCCTGGCCATTCCAACACTATGTATCTTCAGTGGCTGCTTAAGGATGAACAGTCCATAACTACAGCGCAGGTAGCTAGATTCTTTGCAGCAGCACTGGGGATTTGTCACAAACACATTTCTTTTCCACCATAGCGATGTTATATAACAATTGTGGAATACCTTTTGCACTGCTTAGTCATTCTCTTTTAGCCTTGAATCTATGACGGGCCACACAGTTTAGGGATTGCAACTATCGTATAGTCAGATCATGTGCCAGCCTCTGCTTCTATATTGATTGCTTGCTACAGCTGCCATTGTAATGGGCGAGGGGGAGTTGCCATGGTTATGAAGAAGGCAGAAAGCAAGCTGGTGGAGATGTCTTGTAACAGGAAGTAAATTGGAGGAACTTTCCCTCAGCATTTTCTCTGCAGCTGGGAGGCATGCTGATAACCAGTCAAGGTCAACAATCTGGGCATACTAGAAGGATGGGGCCATCTGAAGCTGCACCACACATGACTCCCTGGGGGAATGTGGACTGGATAATCCTGACTATATCACTAACATATAGACCTTATCACCATACATGATTTTTGCGCCTATTGCCTCAGACCTTGCTTTTTTTTTATTGCATTCAGTTCATACTCAGTAAAAGTACCTTTCTCTATGAAAATGGAGTTGGGGGGGGGGGTTTTCTTTCTTGAGTACTGAAAGGAGGCATACCTGACATTAAGCAAGGTCTGCAAATAACAGCCATCTGGAAAACTACCGTGGGGGCTGAGGAAAGAATGTCTGACCAAGACAGCGACCAGGAGGACATGGGGATTGTTGGTTCCACCATCCCCCAGTCATGCCCCAGCTGGGAAGCTTCAGTGTGGATGGCTGATTTACAGCTGAGGAAAAGCCGGAGAGAGCCAAATGGTCGCTGGGCATGGGGAGGTTGCCAGATCTGGAGAAGACACCCCATGGAGTAACAATGACCAGATGCCGAGGGGGAGAGGCTGCCTGGCAGGAAGAGCAGAAAGAAGACCTCCTGCTCACCCAGGCTTTACAACTACTGAGAGAAGCTTGTGAGAGTTGAAAAGCCCGTGAAATGTATGGATTGCCTGCCTAGGGGCTGCCTGCCGGGGGAGGAGAGCTGAACTCCCCAGGGTGAAATTGAGGCTTCTGCTTGCTTACAGCCCAGGCCTCTGGAACTCAAGTGGCTGCCACGATCCAGGGCCCCCCTACTGGGCAGGCATTGCCATGAAGGTGGAAAAAGCCAAAAATCCCCTTGCTGGCAGTAAAATATGGGGGGGGGATCCAAAAGGACTGGGATTCTTCTTAACCCAGGTATGGAACCACATGCAAGACTGAGGGGAGGATTTTTCCTCAGATGCCACATGCATGAGGTGCATTACCAGGGCCCTAGAGGGAGTAGTGGCTGAGTGGATGGTGGGACTCCATAATGAAGATTTCCCTTTGATGAGAAGTTATGACCAGTTTATGGCGGCCCTCAGAATATGCTTTGAGAACCCATTAGCTGAGCGAAGGGCAAGAATCAGGATGAAGTCCATTCATCAGGGTCAGAGATCAATGGTAGAGTACACCCAGGAGTTCCGCGAGCTGGTGCACTACATGAGACGGTGGTCAGAAGTAGTCCTGATGGAAAGCTATAAGAATGGTCTCAATGCAGGTGTCTACAAGGATTGCTGCTCCCATGGGGCCCCCCGGGATCTACAAAGTTGGTATGTGCTGGCTGCTGATGTGGAGATCGATTTGACCAGAGATCGCTACCGCGGTGGTCGCACCTGGAGCAAACCAGGTTTGCTCAAGAGTTGCAAGGCTGATGGTTGTATATACACTGGAAAATTACAAGGTGGGATTGTCAACTATTAGCATTTGTGGGTGATTTTTGTTTCATTGCAAAGGATGTATCGCAGATAAAAAAATTTGCTAATAAGTTAGAGAAGGAATTTGAATTAAAGAATTTGGGAGAAATACAAAATTATCTTGGTGTGGAGATACAAAAAACCAAGGAAGGTGGTTATGTTCTCAGTCAAAAAAGAAAAAATTGAACAGTTGTTGGATAGCTATAACTTGAAAGATTGTAATACTGCTCCAACACCTATGAGAACAGATTTTCATAACAGTTTGGGTGAAAGTGAAGCCTGTGATCAAGAGATATATCAGTCAGCAATAGGGAGCCTATTATATCTGTCATAGTGGTCCAGACCAGACATAGCTTGTGTAGTAAGCATCTTGAGTCACTTTACTGCTGCACCAATGCAATTGCATTGGATGGATGTAAAAAGGATTCTCAGGTATTTGAAGGGAACTGTGAATTTGGGTCTTCAAATACAGGTCTCTGGAAAATTAAAATTGAAATGCTATGTTGATAGTGATTATGCAAATGATGTAAAAACCAGAAAGTCCAATTCTGGGATTGTGGTATTGTTGGAGGGGCTTTAATTGGTTGGAAGTCCAGGAAGCAAACAAATGTCACCATTTCTACTGCAGAGGCAAAATTTATTGCTTTGCCTGAACTCTGTTCAGAGGTAACAAGTGACAGAGTAAAAAATAGAAGCAAGCATGTGGACATCAAATATTGTAATGTAAGAGAAGCCATCAAATGTAAATTGATTAGCTTGCTTCCAGCGGTGAAATGCACTTACCTTCGCTACTGGTTTAGAAATGTGAGCACACACCTCTTCTGTGCATGTGCAAAGCCTTCTGCGCATGCACAGAGGCTAAAAAATGGGACATAATGATGTCCCGGCGAGTGGTTGCCAGACCTATCAGTTCGCATGAGCCGGATAATTCTGGGTTCACTGTTCTTCAGAGGACAATTTGGCAGACATAATGACCAAGCCATTGGGTGGAGTGCACCATGGGAAGAATATTAAGTTAATTGGATTTATGTCTATTCCAGTCATGAAGGGAGGAGTGTCAGAATATTCATGACTGGGAAGACATGGTAACAAGGTCAGCCAATGAATAGGCATAGCAACTAAGTCAGCCAATGAGAGCTGAAACCAGTTGGGAGCCTGGGCATGGCTTAGCAAATAAGTCTGGTCTAGTCTTTGTGCTGAGAACTGAAACTAGTCTGCTCTCTTCTGCTTGTGTTTTGCTTGTAATTGCTACCATGTTGGAAGAATCTGCTGTTGGTATTGTAAATTTACTTCATGTGTTATTATATATATAAAGAAGTTAATGAAACCTGCTGAATCAGTTTACCTGTGTCTGTTTTCTGGATTTGATTTTTTGCAACAAACTCTGACAAAAGTTATTTCAGATTTTTTTTTTATTATTTTGTCACAACAGTATATATAAGCATATGCATGAAATAATTATACAATATATAAGCATATATATAAGCATAAGTATGTAATAACTATATTAATTGGATATAATGAAAGGAAGCAATAGGACAGGAACGGTAGGCATTTATGTGCTCTTATACACGCCCTTTTCACTTATTTTACTGTCGGGATATATTTTCGATTTGGCCTTTCTGCAAATAGTGCAATCCAATAGTTGTCACAATCTTTTACATTCAAACCAGTAGTGGGTTTCAATTTCATTCACTACCGATTCACTCATGGGCATGGGCGAGTCTATGCACTGCTACTGGTTTTCTTGTGGTTCAAAACATACAAATTGTTCAGTTTCAAACTTTGTGATGGGCTGTCTGGGGGTATGCCATACACTTGAAACAAAACCAGGAAGCCTGTAATTTTAGAGCCTGTCTGGCAAGGACAAAGAATGCTTATTCACAGAGAATATGCACGTGTAAAACTTGTATCAACTCTGAGTGGTCAAAGGACTTATAACAGTAACAAAAGTTAGACATCCCACATACCACAGCTAGAAGTTAGGAATAGGAATGGCCTGGAGCAAATAGAATGTGATAACTTCTGAAGCATTCATTAGCCAAGGCTTAGGAATAAGTATGAGATATAAGACCCAAATATTTTAATCCTCACAATTCATAAACAAGTCTGGTTCACAAAATCAAAGATTTATTGGAGATAAAATGAAGAAAAATAAAAAGCAGTTGCAAGCGCGACCTCTTAGACCCTTCCCAAATGGATTGAGTTCGAAAAGCACAAAAAGCAATTTTCAAGCTATACATTTTATACTCCTACACAATGCACACCAGACCTAAGAAGCCCTCCCAATTCCCCTTTATTCTCCTAAATCATTCTCCAAGTTGTTTTACACTTTAAAGGGTCATCTTGACATTTCCTGCCTAACCGACTATCTTATCATGTTTACTTTTAATTTTCACCTTGAGTGGATGTTCCTTTCTTACTGATAGCGGTCTTGTCCAAGGCATAGGTTCCTATCTTCCAAGAAAGATTTTAGCAAGTCATCAAGTACTGTGATGTCAGATTCAGATTCCATTCAGATAGAAGCATATTCTCATTGAGTAAGTTAAAACAAGCAAAGTCTTTCAAAATAATTTCTTTTAAGGTAAAGGTAAAGGTTCCCCTCACACATACGTGCTAGTTGTTGCCGACTCTAGGGGGCGGTACTCATCTCTGTTTCAAAGCCGAAGAGCCAACGCTGTCCGAAGACTTCCCCATGGTCATGTGGCTGGCATGACTCAATGCCAAAGGCGTACGGAACGCTGTTACCTTCCCACCAAAGGTGGTCCCTATTTCTTCTACTTGCATTTTTATGTGCTTTCAAAACTGCTAGGATGGCAGAAGCTGGGACAAGTAACGGGAACTCACCCCGTTACACGGCAGCAGTAGGGATTCAAACCGCTGAGCTGCCGACCTTTTGATCGACAATCTCAACGTTCTAGCCCCTGAGCTACCGTGTCCCTATCAATTTCTTTTATATAGGTTTAATTAAGCATTCTAAACCTCAAAAATTTCCAGAAAAATAAAATAAAAATTGTATTCAGAGAAGAAAAGAAAATATATCTGCATAGTTTTTATATGCAGATGAAAGAGACCAAAACAGAGAAAGGCAAAGCTGTATGAGCAGGTCACCCATTTGGCCTGCCTTTCTCAGACAGGCTTTGAGGGAGGGGAGGTAAAGGAAAGAAAAATGGTTTAAAAGGAGCAGAAAAACCTCAAACACCTCCCCCCCCAACCTGCTGCTGTAGTTTTTTTTTTTCAAGGCAAAAAGTCCTTCAACCAGTGAGGACAAGGAAAAATGTTTAAAAGACTACACAGAAATCTCACCCCTTTTCTCCACTCAGCATTCGCTCAACAAAATGATTTTCTCCATTTCTCCCTCTCTCTCTAGCTTTACTAAATCACTTTTTCCCATATTCTCCATGGGATCTGTCTCATTTCTTTCCCTTGCAACTTACTGTTTCTTTATGCATACAAAAGGGTATCAAAATACATTCACACCAACTTTTACCCTCAACATATTCACATTTTCACAGCAGTCAAACGGCTTGTGTAAACCAATATCACATACAAAACTCTCCTTATTTATTTATTTATTTATTTATTTATTTATTTATTTATTTATTTATTTATTTATTTATTTATTTATTTTATTAAATTTTTATACCGCCCTTCTCCCAAAGGACTCAGGGCAGTGTACAGCCAAAGATAAAACTCAATATATATATAATTAAAACCAGAATTTAAAACAAAGCAAATTACAAAAAAGGCCGATAATTAAAATTCAAATTTAAAATTTAGAAATTTAAAACCCTAAAAACAGTTAAAAAACCCAATTTAAAATAGTAAAATTATTATGCCAGTCCCGCTTGAATAAATAAGTGTGTTTTTAGCTCACGGCGAAAGGTCCGAAGATCAGGCACTTGGCGTAAGCCAGGGGAAAGTTCGTTCCAGAGCGTCGGTGCTCCAACAGAGAAGGCCCTGCCCCTGGGGGCCGCCAGCTGACACTGTTTGGCGGACGGCACCCTGAGGAGACCTTCTCTGTGAGAGCGTACGGGTCGGTGGGAGGCATAAGGTAACAGCAGGCGGTCTCGTAAGTACCCGGGTCCTAAGCCATGGAGCGCTTTAAAGGTGGTAACCAGAATCTTGAAGCACACCCGAAAGACCACAGGAAGCCAGTGCAGACTACGCAGTAGTGATGTTACGTGGGAGCCACGAGTGGCTCCCATTACCACTCGCGCAGCTGCATTCTGGACTAACTGCAGCCTCCGGGTGTACCTCAAGGGCAGCCCCATGTAGAGAGCATTGCAATAATCCAACCGAGACGTGACCAGAGCGTGAGTGACTGTGCATAAGGCATCCCAGTCAAGGTGCAAGGTGCATAAGGCATCCTTTCATGCAAACCAATCATTACACTTATTTCAGGGAGCTTTTTCACAAGCCAATGAGCTCCATTGTCTAAATAATTTTGTGTACTATTATCAGAGGGTTTCATCCTCTATCTAGGTCAATCTGTAGCTCATTCTTCAAACAGTGGGAAAACTCAGGAACTGGTTTTAATTAAAAATGTGATTTTGGGCCCTAACCACTGCCAGTTTCCCACAGTTTCAAGTGCAAGCTGAGAAGTTTACTTAATTTGCTGGCCAGCCAAACATATCACAATCAGTTCAATCCCATTCAATTCTACATGCTATTATTATAGATGCACATCTAAGAATTTTTAATAGAACTCACACCAAGCTGTTCAAGTGAAATTATCTGAGTCTTCCCATTTAGACAGGCTTTACCTTTTTATTAATTGCTATACCCTGGGTGGGAATAACCATTTTCTTCTTTATTCTTAGTTTTTTTCAGAGTTTTCTGGCTCTTTTAAGAATGGTAAATTCTTGAGATCTTTATAACACTCCAGTATTTTGTTTCTTCTACTGGGTCTTCCTACCACACATAACAACATAAACTAATTATATCTTCTTTGGGGAGCCCCAGCTTCTGAATCATCTTACTGTATGGAGGGGCTTCCCCAACCTCTAAGTATTTTTCCCTAAAGGACTAGTCGAGTCTATTTACAATTTGGGATTCTTCCTAATTGTTTTAGTGAATTCCTGACTTTTTTTTTTTTTTTTTATTCAAAAAGTTTTTATTAGTCAAAAAAAAGGTTTATACAAATACATATCAGGTATGGTAAATTTTCATTTTTCTTATCTAAAATAAGAATTTTACTCAAATTTTTTAACACATACAACAGCCATATGGCAAGCAGGTAACACGAAGTAGCTAAGTTTACAAATTTTAAATACGTAATAAAGAAGGGTCAAGAATAAACAGAATATCGTACTAAAGAGAATAAGGAAAACCAACACAATCCCAAATATCTTTATCACTTCCTAGTTTTGGATCTCAGAACTCTGGGTTCAGCCTGACCCAACTCCAGGGCCGCAACAGCGGCAGCCGCTTCCGCCCCATGATCT